>NC_133333.1:244604565-244858820 GCF_042186555.1 Aquarana catesbeiana
GCCCACCTTCTCACAATAGTAGGAGCTCCAGTAGGAGTCGGCCCGTCTCCTACAGTACATTGTACAGAGGCCAATGTGATCAGCTCTTTCAATTAACATGTTGAGTTCAGAATCAAATAAACCAAGAATAGTCTTTATATATATCCTGGGAGATATTGTGGATAAATATTACTGTCCAATTTTAAGTAATCCAAGCCCCATTTTCTCAGTCCCCATAATGGACACAGGGTGACTTAGACATAGGAGGTGCATGGGGAGCTGAAACAAGGGTTTCCCAACCTCTCCAAGGGATTCTGGGTTCCACGGGCCCTCCCGTCACAGGGGCCATCCCCAAACTGTTCCCACAAAGTTGGGAGCATGAAATTGTCCAAAATGTCTTGGTATGCTGATGCCTTAAGGGTTCCCTTCACTGGAACTAAGGGGCCAAGCCCAACCCCTGAAAAACAACCCCCCACCATAATCCCCCCTCCACCAAATGATTTGGACTAGAGCACAAAGCAAGGTCCATAAAGCAATGGATGAGTGAGTTTGGGGTGGAGGAACTTGACTGGCCTGCACAAAGTCCTGACCTCAACCCGATAGAACACCTTTGGGATGAATTGGAGTGGAGACTGCGAGCCAGGCCTTCTCGTCCAACATCAGTGCCTGACCTCACAAATGCACTTCTGGAAGAATGGTCAAACATTACCATAGACACACTCCTAAACCTTGTGGACGGCCTTCCCAGAAGAGTTGAGACTGGGATGCCATTAAAGTTCATGTGCGTGTAAAGGCAGACGTCCCAATACTTTTGGTAATATCGTGTATAATGCAAGGAATCATGCTTCTCTGGTCATCCACTTTGATTTTGCTCCAGTTTTATTTTTACCAACCTTAGTAAATTAGCCAAGTAGTATCTTTATAATATTGGATAAGGGAATAGATCATCAGAAATCAGTATATATAAAAATGTATAACTCTGATGCAAGGAGCCTTTTTTTTTTTTTTTTTTTTGCATACAGATTGTCATTCACATGGGAAGCCGAGAACAGAAAGAGTAAAACCCACGTGCAGATTTGTTGAAGTATAGCTCGTCTCATTTATAAAACTTTCATTGGTAACTTTAGCCGCAGTACAGATTCACCGGTGTCATGTTATGCCCCCTCTCCTCCCCCCCCCCCACACGGGTCATAGAGCGGGTCGGCTCTGCAACAAGAACAGCTGATGAAAACAGCTGCCTCTCTCTTGTGCTGGGTCCTCGGATAATTGTGACAAGTCATCTGACCCATTATCCAGGCCAGAGGTGTACGGCGTGCATCTCCAGTGGAATATTTAACACCGTCAGAAACCTTTGAAACCCTCCAAGTAGACTTTGTGTGCCGAGAAACATGCCGAGTAATTATTTATGAATGATGCCACCAGCATGGCCTCGTGTTTCAGGCCCTGAGCGTCGCAACATCACCATAATAAACTTCGCTGGAGATAACGATGGCGTCCCTCTTTTGGGGCCTCGTACTAAACATCCCTCGATACTCAGAACTTCTGTCCCCCAACAAGACATTCCTCACAGCACAGACAGTCGTTAGGCCTGATTTCACAAACTTCCCTTGTGCATCCGGTAATGTTGCTGCATATTTCTCTGCTGATTATTTTAGAATTGTCTAGATTTTTTTGTTCCAGTTGGTTTAGGCCCCAATTAACACAAGTCATGACCATGGGGAACGGCTCACAGAGCAGTCCCAGATGTCCATAGCCAAATGGCTCGGTACATACAATGTCACAGCTGTATTGTCTGGCTGCAATTTAGTGCATTGTCCATATAAAACAGAATTCCAGGTTTATTATCACTTTAAATACTTCTATTGGGTCAATCTGGCGCAAACGAATCATTTGCATGCCAGAACAATCTAGCCACTGGGGCTGCTGTAACTAGTAGGAATAGCTTCATACAGTAAGCAGAGCTCAGTTTCGACATGACAGCAGTACGAGACATTACTTCTCGGCTGCCGGGTATAACTCAAGTCAGTCTCAGCACGTACGTTCAAGAGAAGTCTTGTATTTTTCCCAATGAATACAAGGCTTCCTCCAATCTCCAACTCAGCCAATCGGAAAAAAAACACCTTGTAATTATTGATAAAATGACAAGGCTTCTCATGAATTGCTAAAGCCATTTTCAACCAGGGTTCCATGGAGCTCTAGGGTTCCTCCAGAGGTTGCTAGAGGATCCATGAGCTGTGGCTATTTTACCTCCCATATGACGTTGCCTGCATGAATCGGGGTCCAAAGCCACTTGGCAGATCTTATTAGTCTGTAAAGGTGGCATTCTTTCCATCACATTAAGTAAGGAGCATTTTTCCCACTGATCACCATTGTAAGGAACATTCTTCCCACTGATCACCAATGTAAGGAGCATTCTTCTCACTGACCACCAATGTAAGGAACATTCTTCCCACTGATCACCAATGTAAGGAGCATTCTTCTCACTGACCACCAATATAAGGAACATTCTTCCCACTGATCAACAATGTAAGGAGCATTCTTCCCACTGACTGTCAACGTAAGCAGCATTCTTCCCACTGATCAACAGTGTAAGGAGCATTCTTCCCATGGCCCACCAATGTAAGGGGCATTCTTCCCACTGACCCCCAATGTAAGGAGCATTCTTCTCACTGACCACCAATGTAAGGAGCATTCTTCTCACTGATCACCAATGTAAAGAGCATTCTTCTCACTGATCACCAATGTAAGGAGCATTCTTCCCACTGATCACCAATATAAGGGGAATTCTTCTCACTGATCACCAATGTAAGGAGCATTATTCCCACTGATCACCAATGTAAGGAGCATTCTTCCCACTGATCACCAATGTAAGAAGCATTCTTCTCACTGACCACCAATTTAAGAGACATTCTTGCCAATGATCACCAATGTAAGGAGCATTCTTTCCACTGATCACCAATGTAAGGGACATTCTTCCCACTGACCACCAATATAAGGGGCATTCTTCTCACTGACCACCAATGTAAGGAGAATTCCTCCCACTGACCTCCAATATAAGGAGCATAATCTCCACAGATTGTCAACATAAAGAGCATTCTTCCCACAGCCCACCAATATTAGGGATATTCTTCCCACAGCCCACCAATGTAAGGAGCATTCTTCCCACTGACCATCAATGTAAGGAACATTCTTCCCACTGATCACCAATGTAAGGAACATTCTTCCCACTGATCACCAACGTAAGGAACATTCTTCCCACTGATCACCAATATAAGGAACATTCTTCCCACTGATCACCAATGTAAGGAGCATTCTTCCCACTGATCACCAACGTAAGGAACATTCTTCCCACTGACCACCAATATAAGGGGCATTCTTCTCACTGACCACCAATGTAAGGAGCATAATCTCCACAGATTGTCAACATAAAGAGCATTCTTCCCACAGCCCACCAATATTAGGGATATTCTTCCCACAGCCCACCAATGTAAGGAGCATTCTTCTCACTGACCACCAATGTAAGGAGCATTCTTCTCACTGATCACCAATGTAAGGAGCATTCTTCTCACTGATCACCAATGTAAGGAGCATTATTCCCACTGACCACCAATGTAAGGAGAATTCCTCCCACTGACCTCCAATATAAGGAGCATAATCTCCACAGATTGTCAACATAAAGAGCATTCTTCCCACAGCCCACCAATATTAGGGATATTCTTCTCACTGATCACCAATGTAAGGAGCATTCTTCCCACTGATCACCAATGTAAGGAACATTCTTCTCACTGATCACCAATGTAAGGGCCATTCTTCCCAGCTTATTTTAAACTAACTATTTAAAATAACAGTAAACCTGGAATTCTACTTTAAACACTGCAACACTGTATGGTGAGCAGTGGACTCAACATTGGGACTTAACATTGAAACTGGACAGGTCAATGATAGAGAAGGATCTGGGTGTCCTGGCAGTTCATAACCCTAAAGCCAGCCATCCATGGATCAAAATTCAGCCGGGCCTCAGCAGGGACCATGGAATTTCGTTCCATGTATGAGCAGGCTGGTTGTACAGAAGTTGAACTACCGATCGACTTTTGTACAGTCAGCGTGTTAGATTTTCCCTGCTCGATAGCCGGCGGCGCTGATCAGTATATTTTGATGGTGGGGAAGTCTTCACACTGTCAGAATACAATAGCTCAGCGGGGAGGATTCCCCTTGCCCAATCAGAGAATGCCTTATTTTGGGGGGAAAATATATTTTATGAATGGAGGAGCTGAAGAGCAAGTACCTTCCTGTGATCTCTGTGCTCCAACCCCAACTGTCAACTGGCAATATTTTAGCGCTTTATCACTGTGAGGTTGTGCATTAATGTGTGTGAATGGTTACCAGTAATGACGCGGCAGCTATGTTAAAGCGGACCCTCACCCACTTCCTCAAGTTCCTTCCATTTCACCCCTCCTCCCATCCTGCAGAAGTATCTGCCTTTTTTTTGGAAAAAACAGTCTGGCCTCGCCCCTCTCCATTTGCGCATCCTGCCCGCTGTACCTCCTGGGATACGCACGTCACATATCCCAGCAGGCTTAGCTGTCCATTCAAGGAAAGGAGGAGGGGGCAGGCCTATCAGCGTGTCATCGAGAGACCCACCCATTGAACCCAGAGGAGCCGATGGGCCTCTCGATGACGTCACAGTGAACAAGATAACACGGGACGGAGCAGTGACCGGGTGTGAGAGGATCTCCGCGGGACAACGCTGGATCCACTAAATGGGTGAGTATCTGAAATGTGAGGATACCATCTTCAGGCAAGTGGGGTCATAAAAAAAATGGGGGATTCAGCCGGAGGTCCACATGGGGCCACTGCAGTTTACGCATGTATTTGCAAATGTGAGCAAATAAAACCATCTGTTTTACTAACGCAAACTGTTAGACAGGGACTGTAACGGAACGTCCCACAATCCGCTTGAGTGCTTCTGTCATATACCACTTCCTCCAGTCTGAATATAGATATTAGATATATATATATATATATATATAGATATTACAACCAAGAACTAGGCAGGACTCGTTTGGCTGCAAAGCTGGAACACACTTTATTTGAACAAGTATACAGGCTTTTAAACACTTGAGGAGGAGGTTCCCACCCTTCCCACCCCTCATACTACCCTAACAATACAAACTGTAACCAGAAACATAAATTAACATGAGCTAATTAACTAGTCATTTAACCAGCCTAGGTGACTCAGAGCTCTGACCTTCCAGGTCAGACTTGTCGTCTCCTAGCTCATAAACTACAGTACACATTATCATAAGTATAAACACAGGACACCTTCACACAATAGCAGGAGACCACCATACCTCCCAACTTTTTGAGATGGGAATGAGGGACACCTATCAGCAAAAGTATGCAGGCATAGGACACACCCCCTACTACTCCCCCTTAAGGAAGAATTGTACAAAAATACAAGATTGGTTAAACCCACAAGTGCTTTTTTTACCACTACTATTACTTTATATTGGCTTTTGGAATTTACAAATGCAGCAATTTAGAAATCAGATGAAAGATTTAGGGCTGGAAAACACTTTTTGATAGATAAAAAGTGCATTTTCTATTCAACACTATAGATCAGACCAAAATGAGGGACAAAAGAGGGGGAATGAGGGACAGAGCTCCAAATCAGGGACAGTCCCTCAAAATCAGGGACAGTTGGGAGCTATGGACCACCAGTAGCAGACTATCCGTCTCCTACATTGTACAGAGGCTAATATGATCAGCTCTTTCAATTAACATGTATAGTTCAGAATCAAATAAACCAGGAATAGTCTTTGTATATTTCCTGGGAGATATTGTGGATACAGGTAAATATTACTGTCCCGTTTGCTTGGTCACCCTGTGCCCCTAATAGACACAGGGTTACTTAGACATAAGAGGGCATGGAGAGCTCAAACAAAGGTTTCCCTTAACAAACCAAGGGCCATAGTCAGTAAGCAAGATGCCCGCATTCAGTCCCCTCCAAAAGCCTCTGTCCCGGGTGAGCCTATCACAGGGACAATTTGGATGTTTTGCAGGCTCGCTGGTAAGTGGGCTGGGAAATCTGTTGTTTGTTTGCGATGTGCGTCGCCCCTTTCATGTGCACCTTGCTGAAAAGGCTAGCTATAGGTTGGAGTGGTTGCCATTTTTTTTTGTACAGCCACGTTAAAGGTACGTTACTTACAGTGGGGACAGAAAGTATTCAGACCCCCTTAAATTTTTCACTCTTTGTTATATTGCAGCCATTTGCTAAAATCATTTAAGTTCATTTTTTCCTTATTAATGTACACACAGCACCCCATATTGACAGAAAAACACAGAATTGTTGACATTTTTGCAGATTTATTAAAAAAGAAAAACTGAAATATCACATGGTCCTAAGTATTCAGACCCTTTGCTGTGACACTCATATATTTAACTCAGGTGCTGTCCATTTCTTCTGATCATCCTTGAGATGGTTCTACACCTTCATTTGAGTCCAGCTGTGTTTGATTATACTGATTGGACTTGATTAGGAAAGCCACACACCTGTCTATATAAGACCTTACAGCTCACAGTGCATGTCAGAGCAAATGAGAATCATGAGGTCAAAGGAACTGCCTGAAGAGCTCAGAGACAGAATTGTGGCAAGGCACAGATCTGGCCAAGGTTACAAAAAAAATTCTGCTGCACTTAAGGTTCCTACAAGCACAGTGGCCTCCATAATCCTTAAATGGAAGACGTTTGGGATGACCAGAACCCTTCCTTGAGCTGGCCATCCTGCCAAACTGAGCTATCAGGGAAGAAAGCCTTGGTGAGTGAGGTAAAGAAAAACCCAAAGATCACTGTGGCTGAGCTCCAGAGATGCAGTCGGGAGATGGGAGAAAGTTGTAGAAAGTCAACCATCATTGCAGCCCTCCACCAGTCGGGGCTTTATGGCAGAGTGGCCCGACGGAAGCCTCTCCTCAGTGCAAGACACATGAAAGCCCACATAGAGTTTGCTAAAAAACACCTGAAGGACTCCAAGATGGTGAGAAATAAGATTCTTTGGTCTGATGAGACCAAGATAGAACTTTTTAGCCTTAATTCTAAGCGGTATGTGTGTAGAAAACCAGGCACTGCTCATCACCTGTCCAATGCAGTCCCAACAGTGAAGCATGGTGGTGGCAGCATCATGCTGTGGGGGTGTTTTTCAGCTGCAGGGACAGGACGACTGGTTGCAATCGAGGGAAAGATGAATGCGGCCAAGTACAGGGATATCCTGAGACGAAAACCTTCTCCAGAGTGCTCAGGACCTCAGACTGGGCCGAAGGTTTACCTTCCAACAAGACAATGACCCTAAGCACACAGCTAAAATAATGAAGGAGTGGCTTCACAACAACACCGTGACTGTTCTTGAACGGCCCAGCCAGAGCCCTGACTTAAACCCAATTGAGCATCTCTGGAGACACCTAAAAATGGCCGTCCACCAACGTTTACCATCCAACCTGACAGAACTGGAGAGGATCTGCAAGGAGGAATGGCAGAGGATCCCCAAATCCAGGTGTGAAAAACTTGTTGCATCTTTCCCAGAAAGACTCATGGCTGTATTAGATCCAAAGTGGGCTTCTACTAAATACTGAGCAAAGGGTCTGAATACTTAGGACCATGTGATATTTCAGTTTTTCTTTTTTAATAAATCTGCAAAAATGTCAACAATTCTGTGTTTTTCTGTCAATATGGGGTGCTGTGTGTACATTAATGAGGAAAAAAAATGAACTTAAATGATTTTAGCAAATGGCTGCACTATAACAAAGAGTGAAAAATTTAACGGGGTCTGAATACTTTCCGTCCCCACCGTATAGGTAACTAGCTAATATTGTTTATTATTCAGACTTCAGCTTTTTAAGCCAAAGCATCAGCATTACAGCCAAGCAACAAGCGTTTTCAGAAGGAGAGGTCAGCGGGTCATTCTACATATTGCTTTGAATTCCTCTAGCCATTAAAATTATAATTAATTCTCTTTATGTGTGTGCGTACTCTTCCCTCACTGGGTTAATAACAACATTTTTAAACTGTTCTGGTCATGCTTGTTCAGCATGCAAAATATGTGTGATTCGATACACGTATCAACGCGCTCGTTTTTCTAATTAGCTTTTTCAAAACACCCTTTATTTTTTATTTTTTTTTTTTTTACGTGACAGATGGACGAACTATACTTAGAACCGCCGTTCTGACAGTTGTCCTCCCGAACGCACAAATGAAAACAGGGGCTCATGTTACCCGTGCAGAACAGTTCTCCCAGTATTTGTGCCGCACAGAAATCCCTCTTTCTACAGGACGCTCTCCTTTCTGGCCAATTAAACCCCCCCCCCCCCATAGCCTGTGTCTCCTCCGTCCCGCCTAAACGACGCACCCTGCGCAGGAGAGAAATGTCACATGGAAAAAAAAATTTAGACGTTAGATGGACAGGAGGTGGTGGGGGGGGACTACACAGTGTGTCTTTGACACGCTCACCATGTTTAAACACACAATTATTAACACAAACTTCCCTTAGCTGCGTCTGCTGCCCAGTTCTATCATTAATTAGATTAATACAAAGAGCATCTTGTTGGGATCCCTTGCCTCACCGGCAACTTCAGCTCTCTAAACAGGAAACAAAGGGTGCAACTTGCGTCTGGTTGGAATTTAAAGCCCCCACGTCAACGGCCGGAGCGATGGACAGGCGCCAACACGCTGATGCGTTTTGAATTTACTAGGCCTCCGCCGCGGCCAAATAAAAGGGGGCTTCTTTGCCGCGGAGGCCCCCGAAAGCGAACCGGTTAATTGCAACACAACAGGATGCAGACAGAAAACGTCCTCGATGTTTTTTGGCTTGTACAGTAGCTGCAGTCATCAACACTTCTACACAGCTACTCGCTTTAAGAGTGCGCGGGTCTATAAATCATAGCGGCGCGAGCCAGGCAAGAACATTCCGCCTTTCTGATAAGTGACATATATAGGCATTTAGGAGAGTTGCCAATATTGCGTGAGCCCGGGACGTCTAGGATTCTGATCTGTCGCATGACATGACATTCTCCAACTTTTTATGTCAGCTTGGAGAAATATAAAGAAGAACCAGAATGCCGGAGAGGAAATAAAACGTTTGTAGAAACCCACGTGTACACTTAGCGCAGGAACCTAGTTTCCACTGCTTGGCCGATTTAATCAATTAATGTCGTATAGAGGCCTCCCCGTGGCAATAAAAAGAAAAAACGAGAGGAGAAGATTGAATGCATGACGGCACAGGTAGGGTTTCTACCTCCGTCTGTCCCCTGCATTAACGCTTTGGGTTTTGGTCATGAAAAGTTCGTTGCCTTTGGCAGCCGACTTGGAGGTTATGACTAAGGCTGAAGCATATGCCACCAATACACCATGGATCTTCATGATGATGTCCAAACATTTATTAAGGTGATCATATCACAGAGATAAGGTGCAATGCTTTGGGGCCATGCAGGACCTCTTGGTTAGGCATGTGATGAAGAGGACCTGCTTGGCACCAAAACATAAAACAATAAAAGACTAGTAGTAAATCCCAAGTGGGTCAATCCCAAGCGATGGCGGGTACACCACAAATGAAGGATTGTTCATATAAGGAGCCAGGGGCACCACAAAAGAAGGTTTCTTCATATGAGGAGCCAGGAACACCAGGGTTAGTATCGGTAACAGATGACAATAGGAAATGAGAGTGGCTACTCTTACCAGAACCAATGGACCTGGATGTCAGCGACACCAGGTCAGACAGGCATGGATAACCGAAACCTCGAGCGGCAAAACCAAGCCTGTTTTTGCCGCTCCCCACATTGCTTTTTTATCTGTGATCACATTTAACCCTGTATGCTGGTTTTTATGAAAACAAACACCCAGTTTTTATGATCTGCACCATTGGAAGCCTTTTCTTTTTTGCATATCCTTTGCATTATGAGCCTGCCCAACTTCTCTATCCGGCCATCCATGGCCCAGTGGCTGGCTCCATCGTTGTGATTCCATTGGGAGAATACTGGACCCTTGAGGACACCGCTGACTGCTCCTGTCCCTCTGTTGGATACTTCAGGATCCTCCGAACTGTTCCTGCCATATCGAGGTTTCGGTTATCCATGCCTGTCTGACCTGGTGTCGCTAACATCCAGGTCCATTGGTTCCGGTAAGAGTACCCACTCTCATTTCCTATTGTTGTCATCTGTTACCGATACTAACCCTGGTGTTCCTGGCTCCTCATATGAAGAAACCTTCTTTTGTGGTGCCCCTGGCTCCTTATATCAACAATCCTTCATTTGTGGTGTACCCGCCATCGCTTGGGATTGACACACTTGGGATTTACTATTTGTCTTTTATTGTTTTACAATTGGGACTTATTCACGTTTTGATTGTCTCACTCATGTATATGTTTATTCATGCATTTACACAGTTTTTAGCACTGTTTTTTCACTTGCACTACATTTTCACCCACTTCCATTTATGAATTTTGTCACATTCGTATGTAGCTGCTTTCGTTACAGGATAGCGCAATCATTTTTTGCACCTTATCCAGCTGGTAGATATCACAGCACCTAGGGAACTAAAGGATGGATACTTACCTTGTGGGTAGGGTGTAGCGTGGTGCGCCGGCAGCCAAGAATACAATCAGAGGCCGAGATGGATGAGAACAGTATATTAAAAGAGTTCCAACAGTGTACAATTAGACCCAGCGAGAAGCGAGAATACGGCCTAGCCCATCTACACCCAAACAGGAGGCTTCCTAAGTGGAGATAACGTAGTCCCTGCACTTCCCCTACTCCTTAGGAACCCTTCCCTGCCGCTATGCGCTGTCCCTGCCAGGTAGAGAACCTATCCCTACACTAGCCACTCACACAAAGCACATCAAACCCGGAAGCCAGAGTCCTAAATCAACTCTGCCCTGACCTGAGATGGTCACCGAGGTCATGTGGGGGCACCAGCATCTAATCAGACAGTTATCTCTCTAGTGACCGCAGGAAATCATGGAGGAACCAAGTTCCTCAAAACTTCGATCCTCTACTGCAGGGGTCTCCAAACTTTCTAAGCAAAGGGCATATATATCCTGTCCTTTAGGCTGTTGGGGGGATGGGCTTTGGCTAGTGGGTGTAGAAAATTCCCTGCCATCAGTGCCCCATCATTGGTTTCAATGAGAGAAATAGTGCCCCATTCATGGTTTCAGTAGGGGGGAGTGGTGCCCCATCATTGGTGTCAGCGGGAGGAATAGTGCCACAAGGGCCCGATAAAGGCAAGCAAAGGGCCATATCCCCGGGCTGTAGTTTGGAAAACACTGCTCTACTCTATTGCTGCTTTGGTCGAGCGCCACCTACAGAGGGGAGTAAAGACTGCACCTGGCTACAACCTTCCCAACATTCCCTTGCCGGCGCTGGCATCTTCTTCTGAGTGTCGGTCTTCAGGCCTCTCAATTGGCTGGCAAGGGGTGACTTCATTCCTGCGCATGTGCAGGAGCTAGTGATTCAGAGACCGGCCTGGCACTGTAAGCTGAGCTGTGCTTGTGCAGTTCAGTTTACAGTGCTGATGAAGACAGTGGTCAGGCAATTAGGGGCATTTTATTACAGAAAAGACAGTGCATGTTTGTTCTGCAATAAAAGCCTGCCTGCCCACTGTGTCTTCAGTACCGCTTTAACTCCTACCTACTCCAGGAATGTGTGTAATGGCAATATTGAATGATGACTAAGGCTGGGTGCAGCTGAAATGGGGTGGAGGGATGCCATCTGTGCGTCTGGACGCAACACCAAAGGAAGGCCTTGTTCACCTCAAATGACATTTCTATCACTGGGGATCTGCACTCAGCCATACTATTCCCTCTGATATAGCTTAAATACACTATGTTGTCAAAAGTATAGGGACGCCTGCCTTTAAACGCACATGAACTTTAATGGCATCCCAGTCTTAGTCCGTAGGGTTCTATATTGAGTTGGCCCACCCTTTGTAGCTATAACAGCTTTAACTCTCCTGGGAAGGCCGTCCGCAAGGTTTAGGAGTGTGTCTATGGGAATGTTTGACCATTCTTCCAGAAGTGCATTTATGAGGTCAGGCGCTGATGTTGGACGAGAAGGTTCTGGCTCGCAGTCTCCACTTTAATTCATCCTAAAGGTGTTCTATCGGGTTGAGGTCAGGACTCTGTGCAGGCCAGTCAAGTTCCTCCAACCCAAACTTATTCATCTGTATCTTTATGTCACCACATCTCAGTCCAATAGAGCACTTTCGGGATGTGGTGGAATGGGAGATTCACATCATGGATGTGCAGCCGACAAATCTGCAGCAACTGCGTGATGCTATCATGTCACTATGGATTTCTGAGAAATGTTTGCAACACCTTGTTGTATCTATGCCACAAAGAATGAAGGCAAAAGGAGGTCCAACCCGGTACTAGCAAGGTGTACCTAATAAAGTGGCCAGAGAGCCTTTTTAAGGAGATGACTTTGGACTTGACTGTGACTAGACATGTGCACAGCCGAAAATGAGTGTGTTTTTTGTTTTTAATCATTTTTTGTTTTGTTTTTTCGTTTTTCGGGTCATTCTTTATGATCGTAAATTTGAAAATTCAAAAATTCGTAAATTTGAAAATTCATAAATTCATAAATACGTGATTTTGAAAATTAGTAAATGCGTAAATTCCAAAATCTGAAAATTCATAAATAAGAAAGAAAATCCGAAAATTCGAAAGAATGAAAATCCAAAAATTCGAAATAATAACTAATTATTCAATTACAGGTCTTGGAATTTCCTTTCAAATTTTCAAACACGAATTTATCCGAAGTTACCATTTATCAAAAAATAATGAATGCCGCATCTAAACAAATGGAACGGAACAAATGAATAATAAATGATAATAATAAAAAGTTTTTATTATTATTGTTATTTATTATTATTAAATTTGTTACTTTCCATTCGTTTGGATACATCATTCCTTATTTCGGATAATTCATAACTTCTGCTGAATTCGTATTCTTTACGTTCACCAACAGCCAAATTTGCAGGGAAATTCCAATACCTATAATTTAATAGTTAGTAATAGTTAAGCAATTAGTTATTATTTCAGATTTTTGAATTTTCTGATTTTCGTTCTTATTTCGAATTTTTGTTTATTTTGGGATTTTCGGATATTCGAATTTAGGGATATTCATTACACGGGTTTTCATTAATTCAGATATTTACGAATTTACGAATTTGAGGACATCCGTTAAAAAAAAAAACGAATTTGGAACGAAACGAATTGCACATGTCTAAATCAAACACCATCCTAGAGTTAAAATGGTGAGCTTGGACCTACTGTAGGCATATCTCACACCTGAGGGACCTCTATAGAAGCTGACAATCACACCACCACCATTCACAGAACGCCTTGTATTTTTTCCAAAGAATGCAGGACGTTCACTAATTGGACGAGATGGAGATCATGATGTCACTGCCCATCCTCTCTATATCATCCAATTAGAAACTGGCTCGTACGCAGATATGGCCCCTTGATGCCTTTATCAGGCCCTTGGGACACTATACAAGACACTATTCCTTCTACACCAACAATGGGCCATAATTCCTATCATACAAACAATGGGGAACTATTCTCCCCACTGACACCAATGATGGGACATCATTCCTCTTACGGGCACCAACTGAAGGGCCCAATTCTATCCACTGAACCCAATGATGGGTCACTTTTCCTTTCCCTGATACCAACAATGAGCACTATTCCTTCCAATGACACTGATTATGGGGCACTATTCCTCCCACTGATACCAACAATTGGGCAATATTCCTCCCACTAATACCAATGATGGGGTGTTCTTTACTTCCATTGACACCAAGGCATTTTCTACTTCCATTGGCCACAGTCCGGCCCCCTTAAAGTCTGAAGGACAGTAAACTGTCCCTTTTATTAGAAAGTTTGGAGACCCCTGGTTAGGAGCATCAATTACATCCAACGTGTTTCAGGGGGGAAAAAAAGCCTCCTCACTTCTTCAAGGCTTGATGCTAATAAATAAATAACAGAATGCACTAGGGGACCTGTGTTAAGGCTCAATGAAGACTAGTGGATCTTGATGGCCCCCTTTAGGCAACCCATACATTCATCTTACCATTTCTCCTTCAATCAGCGAGTTGAACAGAAAAAAAAAAAACAATTACCACATCGACACGTTTGAGGGGGATGGGGAAATCACTCCCACTGTGCGGAGCCTGCCCTTCCGCCAGAATACAATGATCAATGTTTCCGGCTATAGCTGGTGGCACTGATCAATTGTAAAAAACCTGACAAGCTGGTTGCACAGAAGTTGATTGACTTCTGTAAAACTGGGGTGCCCATACATGGATCAAAATTCTACCTGTCACTGACAAATTTCGCTCCATGTATGGCCGGCTTTAGTGCCATCAGGATCTGTTAGTCTTCATCGAGCCTTAACATAGGCCACTTAATTCATTCTGTAGAGATTCTGTTAATTGACTGCTCAAGCCTTAAAGAAAGAGGGGGCTTCCCCCAAAACATGTTGGTTGTATTTTATACTCTTAACCATTAACTGTTTCAAAAAGACCTTCACATGAGATGAACTTTTGTACCAGGTGCTCCTCCATACACATGAAAGAATTTACCATTTGGCGAGAGCTCCCTTTGTCGCTATCAATGAAGACTAGTGGATCTTGATGGCAATACAACCGGACCCCTTTAGGCAACCCATACATTCATCTTACCATTTCTCCTTCAACAAGTGAGTTGAACGGAAAAAAAATATCCAATTACCACATCCACACGTTCAAGGTGGATGGGGAAATCACTCCGGCTGTGCGGAGCCTGCCCTTCCGCCAGAATACAATGATCAGTGTTTTCAGCTATAGCCAGTGTCACTGATCATTTGGAAAAAAACCTGACAAGCTGGTTGCACAGAAGTTGATTGATCGACTTCTGTACAACTGGGGTGCCCATACATGGATCAAAATTCTACCTGTCCCTGACAAGTTTCGCTCCATGTATGGCCGGCTTTAGTGCCATCAGGATCTGTTAGTCTTCATCGAGCCTTAACATAGGCCACTTAATGCATTCTGTAGAGATTCTGTTAATTGACGACTCAAGCCTTGAAGAAGGGAGAGGCTTCCCCCCGAAACACGTTGGTTGTATTTGATACTCTTAACCATTAACTGTTTCCAAAAGACCTTCACATGAAATGAACTTTTGTACTAGGTGCTCCTCCAAACACATTTAAGAATTTATCAGTTGGCGAGCGCTCCCTTTGATGCTATCATAGAGGTCGCAGCCTAGAACCAGAACAAGGTCCACCAACATTACATTTTAATTAAGGATCTTCTTCTTTGAGGGGGAAAAAGCACTTTATGAACCAATTTTCACTTCCCGGATATGAGATGTGCATACTTACATTGCGCCAAGCTGGACCAATGTAACTATGCAATTAAAGTGACCCGTGATAAATGCTTAAGGGTCCCCGCTCAGGGCTGTCTAGGTCCGATGAGTTGGATGCCGCTGGCTGAGGAAAGGTCCGTCCAGACCCAAAGCATACTGCAAAAATGGGAAGCGATAGCCCGTAGTTAGCAGGTGAAAGCAGGTAAAAGCAGCCTCAGCTCGATTCGTCCGAACCACAACTTCAACATGTTTCGCCCTGCCCTCGGGGCTTAATCATGGAGAACTGCAATGCAATCCAAAAATGTAATAAATTGCAAATTACCGGACCTCAGAGTGGTGGCTGCATTTGTTTTCTTTTTCCAAGCTTCTTTTGATTTACTTTCACCCAGGGCTTTCTTTCTCAGAGAATAGGTGCAGGGTACTCCCCCTTTCCAAACATGCCTGTATCTCTTCATCTCCATTACATGGGGTCAGGACAATCGGTAGTTTTACAAAAGATAACTAGAATGAAATATATACCCCGGTGCATCTCATGGGGAGTGACAAGAACACGGCATTTCTTGCAGGATTACCAGCTATTACCTGTGTTTGCTGATAATAAGTCTTAGCTTGAAACAAAAGAAGAAAACGAATGCAGCCATCATATCTACAGGCTGGATGGATTTAGTTATCCTTTAGGTTAGTGTTGCACCAATACCGGTACCGGTGCCGATACTAAGCATTTGCACCAGTACTTGTACCCATGCAAATGCTCCCAATACTAAAACCGATACCTTCAAGTCCGCAGACTGTAAGATCTGGTTCACATCTATGCAAATTGAATGCAATTTGAAAGCATGACATGTGAACCTGCAGCCGTTTCAATGGAGCCAGTTCACATGTGCGGGCCGGACGCATCGCGTTTCTAGGGCAATCTACATGCAGTCCAGTGCGTTTTTTTTTTCTGCATCAAAAACGCATGGATAGTAGGTTAAATGGTTTTCAATGGCATTGTTCACACCAGTGCGGTCAGTTTCAGTGAGTTCCATAAAAAAAAAAGTAGAACATGCTGTATTTTTTCTGCAGTGATCTGTACTGGAACACGGTAAGACTCATCAAACACGCACCGGAACGTACCTAAACGCACTGGAACACACATTACTTTATTTAAGGTGAAGAAAAAAAGAGGCAGAAAAAAAGCACTGGAACGCATCAAAAACACGTAAGAAACGCATCAAAATAACGAACGCAGAAAAGCATCCGGACTGCGTTTCTATGGTGTGAACTGGCCCTTAAAGAGTCGCTCACCCATCCCTTTAACCACTTCAATACCGGGCACTTTCGCACCTTCCTGTCCAGGCCATCTTTCAGCTTTCAGTGCTGTCACTTGACAATTGCGCGGTCATGCTACGCTGTACCCAAACTACATTTTTATCATTTTCTTCCCACAAATAGATCTTTCTTTTGGTGGTATTTTATCACCTCTGCGGTTTTTACTTTTTGCTAAACTAATAAAAAAAGACCGAAAATTGTGAGAAAAAAAAAGTTTTTCTTTGTATTTGTTATAAAATTTTGTAAATACCGTAAGTTTTCTCCTTCACTGATGGGCACTGATAAGCTGCACTGATGGGCACTGATAAGGTGGCACAGATGAGGTGGCACTGATGGGCACTGACAATGGGCACTGATAGGCGGCACTGATGGGCACAGATAGGTGGCACTGATATGCAGCACTGATGGGCATTGATAGGTGGCACTGATGGGCACTCATAGGTGGCACTGATAGGCGACACTGATGGGCACTGAAAGGCTGCACTGATGGGTACTTATGGGTGGCACTGATAGATGGCACTGCTGGGCACTGATAGGTGGCACTGATGGGCACTGATGGACACTGAAAAGCGGCACTGATGGGCATTGATGGCTGGCACTGGCAGACATTTTTCTTTGGCACCGATTGGCAGCTGCCTGGACGCGAGTGAGGAAAAGCTGATCAACGTCTCTTCCTGTTTACATTGTGATCAGCCGTGATTGGACACGGCTGATCACGTGGTAAAGAGTGTCCGTCAGACTGACATGCCGCAACAACGATTGCAGCGATGCGCGCACCCTGGAGCGCGCAGCGGCTTGATATCATGAAAGACGTCAAATGACGTCCGGTCAGGATATCGCAACCACTTTGCCAACGTCATTTTGTTATATGGCGGGCGGCAAGTGGTTAAGGACCTTGCTTTGTACACTGGTCCAGATTATTTGGTGGAGGGGGGATTATGGTGTGGGGTTGTTCTTCAGGGGTTGGTCTTGGCCCCTTAGTTCCAGTGAAGGGAACTCTTAAGGCGTCAGCATACCAAGACATTTTGGACAATTTCATGCTCCCAACTTTGTGGGAACAGTTTGGGGATGACCCCTTCTTGTTCAAACATGACTGCGCACCAGTGCACAAAGCAAGATCCATAAAGACATGGAGGAGCGAGTTTGGGGTGGAGGAACTTGACTGGCCTGCACAGAGTCCTGACCTCAACTCGACACCTTTGGGATGAATTAGGGCGGAGACTGTGAGCCAGACCTTCTCATCCAACATCGGTGCCTGTCCTCACAAATGCGCTTCTGGAAGAATGGTTAAACACTCCCATAGACACACTCCTAAACCTTGTGGACAGCCTTCCCAGAAGAGTTGAAGCTGTTATAGGGTATAAAGGGCGGGGCCAACTTAATATTGAACCCTACGGACTAAGACTGGGATGCCATTAAGGTTCACGTGCGTGTAAAGGCAGGCGTCCCAATACTTTTGGTAATATTGTGTATCACAGCATATACAACAAATGTACTGAAAGGATCAAGAATTTTCACATGTCCCGATCGTTGCAACACAAACATAGAAAAGATAATTGAAGATGAATTTTTGCAACAACAAAAAAAAAAAAGAAGAAAATTACCAGCAAAGATAAGACTGCGATTTTTATATTGCCGATCAGCATGCAGTAATACATGTGTACATAAGTCATTGCGGGCGCTGAGAGCAGCTCATTTCTCTGCATGCTCGCCGTTTATTAAAATCAGTGGGAGCTGCCACCGCGTTTCCTCCGCTGAGATAGAATAAAATATCTAATAATAAAGTCATTCGCCATTAGCAGGCATCTCCATGACCTTCCTGACCGTACAACAAGACCACGGATTCCTGCCGACAGGTTCAGATGAGTGGAGACCAAGTGCGTGATTTTCTATTTGGCGCTGTACTCCAGTCAATGGCGGCGCGGAATTGGCGTTCGTTATACTCTCACTTATTCTGTATGAACCGTGTCACTGCACTTCCACTTGTTATAGACGATTCGGTACGCCAGACCTTGTGCTTTGCTTTCATTGACGTTGGGATTTAGATTTAGAATACTTTTTAGGGTATTTTAGGATTTGAAAGTTAAAATACCATTCTGGCCTTTCTTTAGAGCAGTGGTCTACAAACTGCATAGCTCCCAACTGTCCCTGATTTCGAGGGACTGTCCCTGATTTGGAGCAATGTCCCTCTGTCCCTCTTTCCTCCTCATTTGTCCCTCATTTTGGTCTGATCTATATAGTTGTATATAAAATGCACTTTTTATCTTTCAAAAAGTGTTTCCCAGCGCTAAACCTTTCATCCAATTTCTAAATTGCTGCATTAACAGTAGTACAGTAGTGAACAGTAGTGGTAAAAAAAGCACCTTTTTTTGGGTTACGGTAATTCTCCTTTAAGGGGGTGTGGCAAGGGGCGTGTCCTATGCCTACATACATTTGTAGTGGTGTCCCTCATTCCCATCTCAAAATGTTGGGAGGTATGCAAACTGTAGTGCGGGGGCCAGATGAGGACCTTTCTTAGTCTTTAGACAGCCCTTGGTGCACTATTCCTCCCATTGATACCAATGATGGGGCACTATTCCTCCCATTGATACCAATGATGAGGTACTATTCCTCCCATTGACACCAATGATGGGGCACTATTCCTCCCACTGATACCAATGATGGGGTACTATTCCTCCCACTGATACCAATGATGGGGTACTATTCCTCCCATTGACACCAATGATGGGGTACTATTCCTCCCATTGACACCAATGATGGGGCACTATTCCTCCCACTGATACCAATGATGGGGCACTATTCCTCCCATTGACACCAATGATGGGGCACTATTCCTCCCACTGACACCAATGATGGGGCACTATTCCTCCCACTGATACCAATGATGGGGCACTATTTCTCCCACTGACACCAATGATGGGGTACTATTCCTCCCACTAACACCAATGATGGGGTACTATTCCTCCCATTGACACCAATGATGGTGCACTATTCCTCCCATTGACACCAATGATGGTGCACTATTCCTCCCATTGACACCAATGATGGGGCACTATTCCTCCCACTAATACCAATGATGGGGTACTATTCCTCCCATTGACACCAATGATGGGGTACTATTCCTCCCATTGACACCAATGATGGGGCACTATTCCTCCCACTGATACCAATGATGGGGCACTATTCCTCCCACTGATACCAATGATGGGGCACTATTCCTCCCACTGATACCAATGATGGGGCACTATTTCTCCCACTGACACCAATGATGGGGTACTATTCCTCCCATTGACACCAATGATGGGGTACTATTCCTCCCATTGACACCAATGATGGTGCACTATTCCTCCCATTGACACCAATGATGGGGTACTATTCCTCACATTTAGAGGCAAAAAACCCCTCCACAAGTGAGTTTTTAGAGGAGTTTTAGGCACAAAAAAAACTCGGAACGCAGTGTTTAGGAGCGTTCAGAATTTTTAAGTGTACATTGAAAAATTAGCAGAGGGGAACATTTTGGGGAAAAAAGCATATAAAAGCAAATGGTGGGCGCCTCGAGCCCACCCTTTTTTTGAAGCCAATTAGAGCCTCAGGCTCTAATCATGTGTTTCTAAAAAAAAAAAAAAAGGGGGGAGGCTTCCCCCGAAACATGTTGGTTGTATTTGATACTCTTAACCATTAACTGTTTCCAAAAGACCTTCACATGAGATGAACTTTTGTACCAGGTGCTCCTCCATACACATGAAAGAATTTACCATTTGGCGAGCGCTCCATTTGTTGCTATCATAGAGGTCGCAGCCTAGACCCAGAACAAGGTCCACCAACATTACATTTTATTTAAGGATCTTCTTCTTTGAGGGGAAAAAGCACTTTATGAACCAATTTTCACTTCCATCAGTTTAGCGCTGTCCTACGCACACTTCCCCAGAGGTCCCTCAGATATGAGATGTACTTACATTGCGCCAAGCTGGACCATTGTAACTATACAATTAAAGTGACCCATGATAAATGCTTAAGGGTCCCCGCTCAGGGCTGTCAAGGTCCGATGAGTTGGATGCCGTTGGCTGAGGAAAGGTCCGTCCAGACCCAAAGCATACCGCAAAAACGGGAAGAGATAGCCGGCCCGCCACATACCTCACCCGGCCCGAGTAGTCAGCAGGTGAAAGCAGGTAAAAGCAGCCTTAGCTCGATTCATCCAGACCACAACTTCAACATGTTTCGCCCTGCCCTCGGGGCTTTATCATGGAGAACTGCAATGCAATTAAAGTGCTTCTAAACCCAATACCAAAATTGTAATATATTGCAAATTACCGGACCTCAGTGTGGTGGCTGCATTTCTTTTCTTTTTTCAAGCTTCTTTTTGATTTACTTTCACCCAGGGCTTTCTTTCTCAGAGAATTGGTGCAGGTACTCCCCCATTTTCCGAATCACCCCTTTTTTTCTCTCCCCCTACCTACCTCTGAGCATCGTCCCTTGGTTCCACCCTCTACCCAGAGAATACATTGGAAACCATGGAATCCATGCGGCGCCCTGCGTGTAGATTAGGGGCCCGAGCGCATGGATTAGGTGAGCCCCTAATAGACGGGCCACCACTGGGTACATCACTATGCTGGTAGGTGCTGCCCATCCGCAGTGCAATGAGGGCGGGTGGTCCTAAAGAGGTTAAAGTGATAGAAAAAACTGGAGTTAGGCTTTAGCTTTTCCCCCATTATATTTCCAACCAAAGAAAACACGATCTAGGCTTTAGAATTTGGATGCGACGTAACAGACGCGCCGCAGTGAATAATACGGCCCCTTCGCTGCGGGTGTGAAGTTGGGCTTTAACTTGTGTTTCTTCGAGAAAATATTTAGACTTTCTGAAAACTTCTTGAGTGGAAGCCACTCTGTTTCTCTTCTTCGTCTGCGTCTTATCTCCCCCCCCCCCACCACCACCACCACCCCCAGCCTCCGGGACTCCATGCGTCTCTCTCATGTCTGTTAACAGTCCCTGGCATGTTCTTGGCGCGGTTGACATAAACAGAAGGCTATATTTAAATGGAAAAATTAACAGCTTGAAACAGTAAAAATATAAACCTTCCCACAGAAGGATGCACAACCACTCTATAGCATTTTATATACACCATAAATTAGAGCTTAGAAAGGAATACTGCACCGCTCATTTGTAGAGGGAAGAAGGGGGAGCTTTAGATTTATCGCCAGGGAGTATTAAAATGTCTGAAACCGCTTACATACACCATCCCAGCATGAACTTGCCAGGGGACAGGGAAGATTGTAATTGCTGCTCTAAAACGGCTCATACAAACCTGAAATGTTTAAAAATGAGCATTTTAAGGGCTTACAAAGGGTTGTAAAAACTTTGCAAAAAAAAAACTTGAAACAGTAACAAAGAGAAAAGAAGCATTGCGCATGGGCCGATCAGACGAGAACGTTCAGCTCTTGTTCTGAGACCTTGCACCGCCACTGTTACCGAAATTAGTTCCTCCCTACTCCTATACAGTATGTGATATTGTTATGCCTTTAATAAGGAGAATGTAGTGTAATGGGACATGTAGCACCCTCCTAGATATTGTAGCACCCTCCTAGATAAGTTGCTAGATAGGTTAGGTAAATTTAGTTCTATAGTTCCCTTGTAAACAGTGGAGTGGCTTGTGATTACTTTGGGTTGTTCTAGATTTTACTGGTTGCAGGTTTGACTACTTCCCCCTGCCTCTAAAGGATTGCCTTCTGGAGGATTCCAGAATGTAGTGGCCTGGAAGTGTCAAATTCACAGCCTGAATATCTATATCTATATCTATATATAGATATATATATGGTCCCAGCCAATCCCTGGGTAGGGTGCCCAGTAGGTGGCTGGGGAGCGCATCAATAGTCTGGAGCCTATGGCAGCACTGTTCTTGTCCAGGAGGAGAAGTTCCCAGCCTGAAAGGGCTTTGGCCTTTTTGGGCAGTCCAGCTGTACTTCTACATGTTCTTATCAAGGTCCCAGCTATGCTAGAGCTGGGGGGGGGGGCTGTTCTACTGAACTGAGTGAGGGGATTTCACTGATCTGGTCTGGAGAGGTCACAGAAATGTCTGTCTGGGAGGAGGCATCCAAGTATCCAGGGACATTAGTGAGTACAGAGTGTAGGATCCTAGTGACCATCCCTTGTGTATCAGTGTTAGAGCTTTTTTTTTTCATACTACTAATGGGGACCATTAACTTATAGTGGGACTGTGCAATCTGACACTAACTGATGCTGGGGGGAACTGACTAACTGCCACTGACATCACCAGTGACACCAATACAACGATCAGTGCTAATAGTATTCTAATATAGTACAAATGACACTGGCTGGGAAGGGGTTAACATCTAAGGCAATCAAGGGGTTAAATGTTTGCTTAACATTGTTTACTGTGTGGTGTTTTATTAAGCAATGTTCTGGTTTTTACTCCCTGCTGTGGAAGGAGAAAAAAAAACGGCACATCACTGTTGACAGTGGAGAGCCCTGTGTTGTTTACCTACACAGGGCTCTCTTCTGTTATTCGCTCAGCCAATCAGTGGGTTCTGGCATTAATCATTGGCTGGGATCCGCTAATAGACCTGTGCTGCTGCGCTTTTCAGCTCAGTGGAGACGCTCTGCCTCAGTAAATCTGCAGTAGGTGGTTGGCAAAAATGAAAAAAATATGAAAACACTATACATCGTCTTTAAAAGGGAGCCTTACTTTCATCTGTTTCCACCCGCATTTCTTTCCCCAGTATGATGCCACCATGTTGAAAGAACGTTAATCTGTATTTTAATTTGAAACTAGTGTAGCACCCTGGTCCTAAACAGGGCTGCTAATAAATCTAGTTGTGCTAGGTGGTAACTAGCCTGGCTAATTAGTACGCTGATCCACTGATTCTTGTCCTAAGTCTGAGTTTGGGGTAGTCTCTCTCTTCTGTCAATAGGTGGCACTGTTGCTTTTGGCATTAGAATGATGGATTACCATAAATTCAGGTAATGGGTAACTAGGATGTCTTAGCCAATCAGCAGGAGTTTCTTTGACCGCTCTGTATGCCGGGATAGGCTATTTATTTTGGAGGAGTCAGGTGTTTGGCGTTCTTCCTGCCCGAGGCTGCGGCCTGGGTGGGTGTGTGTTGAGAAGCTCCTGGTTGCTAGGCCTGAAGCCTGAAGCCTGAGGCCTATACAGGAGGCATGTTGGCTGCTAGATCCACTTAAGGCCTATCCAGCAGTTTAGAGTTCCGCAAAGGAGGAGCAGCCAAGGTTAAGCCCGAAGCCTGGGGGGGGGAACCGCATGTGTTAGAGGCTCGGCCTGAGGGGAGCCTGATCGTGTCGGAGGTAAAGGAGAAGCAGTTGCCACAAGGGACGACCACTCCTGTTACTGGAGGCAAGTTTGGAAGGAATGACGTTCTGAAGGACTACCAGAACAGATGCTTCACTAGCCGGGGACAGTGAAGTAGTGGGAAAGCTTCAGTGGAGACTCATCCAGGAATACAGTGGGTAGCTGTAAGTAAAGCTTGAAGGGAGTACGGCAGGTAGCTGTAAGTAAAGCTTGAAGATAAGTACAGCGGTTAGCTGTGGGTGAAGCTCGGGAATCCAGCAGGTAGCTGAGAGTCCAAGAAGTCTAGTGAAAGATGGCGAGCTGAGCTTGAGGATCTACAGTGGGTTACTGTGAGTTAAACTGGAAGATCTAAAGTAGGATACTGTGAGAGAAGTTGTTGCCCATACCTCCCAACATTTTGAGATGGGAATGAGGGACACCTACTAGCAAATGTATGTAGGCATAGGGCACGCCCCCTGCCACACCCCCTTAAAGGACAATTAACCAAAAAAAAGGTTAATTAAATCCACAACTGACTTTTTTTTTCTACTACAATTCCTTTATATTGGCTTTTAAAATTTACAAATGCAGCAATTTATAATTTGGATGAAAGGTTTAGCTCTGGGAAACACTTTTTGAAAGATAAAAAGTGCATTTTATATACAACTATATAGATCAGACCAAAATGAGGGACAAATGAGGGGGAAAGAGGGACAGAGGGACATTGCTCCAAATCAGGGACAGTCCCTCGAAATCAGGGACAGTTGGGAGCTATGTTGTTGCCATAGGAGACAGCGGCTACAAGATACAGATTGCTGCATTCAGTTTAAAGGCCCTCATTCTGTATTGCCGTTTGCTTAGTTCTATTTTTGTCTGCGGAGTTTGCCTTGATTGCTGTTGCATTTGCCTAAGGGTGTCCTGTGCCCTAAACCCTCTCTCCCCCCCCAATGTTACCGTTAAGAGAAATAAAACTCTCTTTGTTCATTTTTACAAAAAGTGACTGGCGCCCAATCTTTCCACCTTGCACTACACCCACTATGCCTAGTAACCTGCACCCGGAGGAGGAATGTCAGTTCTTCCTGGCTCTGGTGGTCACCATTAGGCCCTCGGAAGTCGGGGAGACCTCTACACTAGGATCCTGCGGCAGTGTTGGTTCCACACTAATGATAAAGAACCAATCAGACTGGCTCCTGATCATGTGATCACTAGGATAGTCAATCCTAGTGATCAAGTGGATTCGTTTACAAAACGAAAACCTGCTTCCTCAATAATTGTTTTAGCTCGGCAGCTTTGAAGACACAGGATTCATGACCATCCATGACCGCTGTTCATAGGCTCCTGGATGTTAGAAGACCATTGGCTTCCAGTAAATATAGAGTATGCAGTCTTTTTTTTTTTTTTTTTTGTCGCTTGAGTAGACAAAAGCAAAAAGTAACCATTTTTACTCAGTGAGTTAAAAAAATGAATCCCAATGTGAAAAAAAAGATCCATGTTCCGTGTCCCACTCTGAACTCTCTTATCTGATTTACCGAAGACATAGACAAATGACATCTGTGTGTAGAATTGTGCTATGACTATCATTGCTTCTGTTCCATAAATGTTACATTTGTTAAAATTTTGCCTGTTTAAATATTTGACCTATTGTGAAAACTTGGCAAAAAATGTTTGATTTGTTTTTCTAACCCGAAATCTTAAGGCTTTGTTTAGAGCTGCGGTTGGGGGTTTAGGCAAAAAAGCGCGGTTGAGTCACGTTTTTGCCACCTGCACATCATCCCCCTCTTAAGCTGTAATAGGCAGCGGATGGGGATGTTTGCATACCGCGGCCGCGATGCTTTGCTTCATACCCGTAGCAAAGTTCACCCAACATGTAGCAATCGGCTGGCGGCAAGCCCGCCAAATGCTACACGTTCAAGTAAATTGGGGAAATGCCGCAAATTCCAGTGCGATTGTTGGCAAAAAACAGGCTGTGAGGAGGTGTAGCATCGCTTCCATGACCACCTGTTAGTATCCTCTGGGGCACGATCTGAACATGGATCGACTTTAGAAGAAAGGGAGATTTAGAGGCATGTCTAAATGTACACTAAAGTTTCTCTATTGGCACAACTTTTTTTTATACAGTGGAACCTTGGTTTACGAGTAACGCGGTTAACGAGCGTTTTGAAAGACGAGCAACTTTCTTTTTTTTAATTCTGACTCGGTTTGCGAGTGTTGTCTCGCAAAACGAGCAGAATTCAAGATAATAAGGGGTGGTGCAGTACAGCATTTGGCCCAGAGGTGCGGGGGCGCCTGGGACACTCGGAACGGTTCGGAGCCGTTCGTAAATACTCGGAAATACTGGGAAACACTCAGAAATACTCCATTCCCAAGTGTTTCTGAGCCTTTCCGAGGCTTTCCGAGTTCAGCCGAGCTGTCCCCGAGTATTTCCGAGGCTCTCCGGCGCCCCCCACCTCTGGACACAAGTGGTATTGCATGTAATAGAAATCAATGCGGAACGAATTATCTTCATTTCCATTGACTTCTATGGGGAAACTCGCTTTGATATGCGAGTGCTTTGGATTACAGGCATTCTCCTGGAATGGATTATGCTCGTAATCCAAGGTTCCACTGTAGTTATGCATTGAGTGGTGAGGAATTTGAACTTCTGAAAGACTTTATTTGCTTTCTGTTTCCCCGGTGGTGAGTTTTACTCTCTCTGTTTAGCCCCAGGGAACATTGCTCCTGGGACATAAAGTACTGAAAAATCACCAAATTTTAGAGGAGACATTTTCCAATGGGGATATTTGTTCCAATGAGTAAAAGGGGACTAATTTCCCCAAATCCCAAACCCTTCTATATTCACAGAATAGATAGTACTCTTAGGATATAAAAATATATCTATGCTCATCGGGGACTCCTAGTAAATATAGGATATAGGACAAATGGATGGTGACCCCTGGTCTGCCAACGTTTTTGAACTGTAGAGCAAGCATGCTATATAGCATTGATCCCATTTTTAATCCAATTGGAAGAAGACAAGGCAAATTTCCTCCCCCTTCCATTTTTTTATATCTATACATACTAATTTTTCCTCAGATAATGCTGGCCATGGTCATAGAGGGGCTTTTGAACATATGTAGCACCGTCTAGTGCAGTGGTTCTCAACTCCAGTCCTCGGGACCCACTAACAGGCCAGGTTTGCAAGATAACTGAAAAACATCACAGGTGATAACATTTGCTGCTCAGTGATTGCAGTATTCTAGTCTGCATCTCCCCAAAGTAATACTTAAATTCTGGCCTGTTAGTGGGTCCTGAGGACCGGAGTTGAGAACCACTGGTCTAGTGTGTGTTAGAAACTATAGTAAAACATAGTTTAGCTCAGGGCTAAGCCTGAGCTATAGAATCTGGGTCAGGGTTTACAAAATTTCAGGGCTGGGTGACTCATCCTGGCAGTGCTCTGGTGCCTCCCCCTGGTCTAGAAGGTTGTGGAATCTTCTAGAATTAGTGGATGGAGGTTAGGAGGAGCTGCCTTGAATATTTATGGAGCCTCAGCCAATTCTCAAGAGGAAGGCTGACAGGTTACTGAGACCAGTCCATAAATAGACATGGGTCATGCCAGCAGGGGCAGTTGGGTGGAAGATGGAGATATAGTGTTAAGGAGGCTGTCGGGGCCCTCAGGGGTGCCCCTTAGTCTTGGGGGGTGCCCTGAGCTCAGGTGCTGGAAGGATTCTGCTATAACACACAGGATGAAGCTTTCCTGGAGGCACGTGAGCAAGAGAGAGGACAGTTCCGCCCTCACTGTGAAGGCAGCTGTGGGCAGCAGACATCATGTCTCTGCTGCCTGACTCTGGGACATAGCAAGAGACCACCTTAGCAAAAAAGTGACACGGCAGGTGACAATCCGCATCTGGTGACAGGCGACGTGGCAAGTGACAATCCGCAACGTGTGGCAAGTGACAATCCACAACGTGTGGCAGGTGACGTGGCAAGTGACAATCCATAGCATGTGGCAGGTGACGTGGCAAGTGACAATCCACAATGTGTGGCAGGAGACGTGGCGAGTGACAATTCACAACGTGTGGCAGGTGACGTGGCAAGTGACAATCCACAACGTGTGGCAGGTGACGTGGCAAGTGACAATCCACAATGTGTGGCAGGTGACGTGGCAAGTGAAATCCACAACGTGTGGCAGGAGACGTGGCAAGTGACAATTCACAAAGTGTGGCAGGTGACGTGGCAAATGACAATCCGCATTTGGTGGCAGGCGACGTGGAAAGTGACACACTCAGGGCTCCCACTGATTCTGCATTATGGTGAGTTGAACTATTTAATTTTTTATTACAATGTAAGAATAGAAATAATGTGCTTCAATCATCCTGGCACCATAATAACCAGGGTGCCGTGATGATGGAAGCGCCAACACCAGCCGTTTCCCCGATAAATTGCCCGCAAAAAAAAAGGTATTTTCTGGCAGTGCCCCTCCCGAGACTAGACTCTGGCTCCGCCCCTGATCAGCAGTGCCTAAGGATTTGTGCTACACATACAGATATCCCTTGCTATGACCACAATTAACAAGATTTCTCTGGTGTCTGTAGACCAGCTTAACTTTCTTCTAAGAATAAGTGGCTAGAGGTATCTTTAGTGGCCTACAAAAATGCCCTTTTAGGATTAATGATCACCCTATTGCTTTGAGTACATTGCCCTTAATTGTTTTGTCAACAGTGAATTTGAGTTTTGTGATTGCTTTGGGCTGCTCTGAGTTTCACAAGCTGTGGGTTTGACCCCTGCCATCTGGAGGGTTCTGGCGTGTAGTGGGTTGGGAGAGTCAAATCTACAGCCTGAATATTTATGTGACCCCAGCCAATCCCTGGGGGAGGGTGCCCAGTAGGGGACCAGGAGAGTGCATAAATAGTTTGAGACCTAGAGTAGAGGAGTTCTTGTCCAGGAGAAGCTCCCAGCTTGAATGGCTGCTGCCACTATGGGCAGTCCAGCTATGGGTCTTTTTCTGCTCATAAAGGTCATGGAGGTTAGCTGGGGGGCCTCTTCTACTGCACTTTGCTGGAGCTTATTGAGGGATTTATCTGATAATCTGGTCTGTAAAGTCCACAGGACACATGTCTGGCTGATATTGATAGGAGACATCAAAATATCCATTGACATTTGTGAGTATAGACTGGTGTGTGCGATCCAAGTGACTGTGTGCTGTTACTTTCCCTTTTGCATCAGTGTCAGCCTGAGCTACAGGTGGACATTTTTTATGGTGTCCCTGGATGGCTCAGTCCATTATTTGCTGCTGCAAGGACTGAACTAGGAAGCTTTGAGAAAGAGGAAAGTGTCCTCAAGTTACTACTTTATGTTGCTGGAGTATCCCTCAGTTAACCTACACCCCATCCAAGTTCAAGTTCTAATAAAGCATCAAAAGGAAAAGATAACCCTACACCAGGGGTGTCAAATTTAATCTCATCATGGTCAGAGCTATTGTATCTAAAAGACTAGATGTTCAGAGCACCCCACCACCCGCCCTTTAAATCAGAAGTCAGGAGCCCCCCCCACCCTCCCTTACATCACAGTGCACATCTCTTGCCATGTGCTGCTACCAGGAAGGAGCTGGGGACAGAACTGGAAAGCAGAAAGTGCAGGGTCTGGAGGAGGACCAGAAGGGGGCTAGATTCAGCTGCTGGAGTCTGCTGAATGCTAAGACAAGGGGGTGCTGCACAGAGAGGTGCTGAACCTATAGAAAGAGTTCTGTCCTCCTCTCTGCTGCTGACTGTTGAGACAAGGTGGGCGCAGAGACAAAGGGGGTCCCACAGCTTCAGGAGAGGTGCAAGGGCCACACAAATGGCACGGCAGGCCGGACTCAGCCCACAGGCCTTGTGTTTGACACATGTGCCCTAGACTATTTACTGACCCAAAAGAGTGACTGGGACTGTGTGGTTGGTTGCAGATTCACTAGCTTAAAGCGGGGGTCCACCTATCTATCGTTTTTTTTTTTTTGAGTTCATTCACAAACTTTTCTTCTCAGCATTACATACTCACATATTGTGTGTAATATGTCCGCCTGTGTCAGATTTAGTTGGAAAGAATAACTTATATTATTCACTGCAGGCGGTTTCCATCTTCATTGTGGGCATTTGAAGCCCACAAGCATTTATTTCCTGGATATGGTGAATGCTGTGCTCCCAGCATTCACCGCTCGTTCCTGCACATGCTCAGTGGCATCCTGGGAAGCCTGAGACTAGCTCCCAGGAGTCTGGGAGAGGCTAGAAACACGCCTACTCCCACGGGAGGAGAACCAGGAAGTAGAAAGAAGAATAGAAAAATAAAAGGTAATTACGGCGATTTAAATTTTTTTAAACGGCATGTCAGCATCTAGGCAAGGAAGAGAATACATACAGATATTGTTCAAAATTTGGGTGGAACCCCGCTTTAAGAGAAAACCTTGGGCCCATTCCATGGACCCTTTCGGGGGGGAGAGCACTACATAGTGTTACTGACCAGCAGCAGAAAACCCTCTGATTTATTCATGGTGGACACAGAAGATGAGGTTTAAGGTCATGAGTGTTCGTCTGTTCTAAAGATTCTTTTCTTAGAAATGTTCCTCAACATATAAAGAGAGTTAGAGAAGAGAAAGCAAATATGATGGTTTCCTTTCCATGAAAACCACCCAACCGGTTGCAGTCCGGGAGACACTTTTGAAGGTAACAAATTGCTGCATGGACAGTGAACATGAAACATAGTTCTCAAAAAAAGCCTTTGTTAAACTGTTCCCGCATACAGAGACGTTCAGATTTTGTTTTATTGATTTTGGTTAGCCATGCTCTTTAAACATTTTGTAAACTCTCTGTTCTGGATATATCCATGGCTATTGAGCATATCCCCGTGCCCGGTTATTTTAGCAGCAATAGTAACACCTCCAGTCTCGCTATCTACCTGTTTCCAAACAACAATTGTAGCTTGATCTGAGCCGGCACAAAACACTGAACTTATGTGACCTCCCATGCTCTTCATAAATATGTAACGGCCCTTCGTCTGGCAGGGCGACCACAGCGCCGGTTCACACAGAGTGCCAGGTCGAGGCTGCCGTGTTCATTAGGAAGTTCTGTATCTCATTTTCCATGTCAAGAATTGTGCTAATTTTCATCCACTTGGCTTCATAGCCTTGAATGTAACTCATGTTGATGTTTTTTTTTTTTTCCTGTTTCACTCTGGCTCAGTTAATTTATGTGTGTTTGAGTTAATTCCAAGCCATCTGTCCAGAATTCTTTGAGCTTCATTGCTCTGTCAATTTGCATTATTTAGGAACAAATGGAAAAAAAAATAAAACCATAAATATTTAATTTTCCTGGACAAATCAGTTCCATATCTACTCCACACTTTACTAAAATATACGGCACCGATCGCATATCCCCACCCCCCCTCCTTGGAAAGCACACATTTTTTTTTTTCCAATGCCCTGTGATTTCATCTCCGTACATTTGGTAGCATTGGCCTAATGTGTTCTACATGGTAAAAATACAAACACACATGGTAGCAATATGCCGCTTTTGGTTGGAAAAAGGAGTGTTTGGACATTTTCCCAAACACTATTTAAATACCATTAGGCAGACTTTAAGGAAAAACAGTCTGGATGCTACAAATAAAAACAAGCTGTGTTATTAACAATTCATTATATCCACTGGTGGCAAATGGTCCTGCAGTTGTTACAGTATCCTGCCATTGCTCTGTATACACCGAGGCTCAATTAAAAAATAGCCAAGCTTCCCATAACAGCCAGTTAGATGTTCAGTTCCAATTTTAAGTAAAAAAAAAAGTGAAAGCTAAACTGTAATTGGTTGCAATTGGTAACACCAGTGGCGGCCCCTAATCCATGTGTCCGGCCCCCTAATCTACATGCAGGGCGCCAGAAGCATGGATTCCAATGTTTTTTTTTTTTTAACGAAGCACATGATTAGAGCCTGAGGCTGTAATTGGCTTAAAAAAGGTGTACGCTCGGGGCGCAGAGCACTGAGCCCACCCAGTTGTGTGACAATAGTGAAATAATATTCGCTATTGTCTTCCTGATTCTCCTCCCGGCCAATCAGGAAGCGGGTCCTGAGACCTGATTGGCCAGGGAGTCTTAGGACTCCCGGCCATACGGGTCTCAGTACTCACTTCCTGTTTGGCCGGGAGGAGAAGCAATGTCTGTTCAGATTGGAGGAGAGGCCCCTACTCTTCCCTCGGCTGGAGCGAGGGGCAGCAGCCCTACCCCTTGATCCTTGTCATCTAAGGTAAGGCTGCCTTTCCGTCCATCTCCCACGGGGGAGTGGGGTAGGCGGTGGTGTGAGTAAGGGGGGGTTTGTTTGCCGCCCCCCAAATATTGACCACCACCACTGGGTAACACCATTCCTTTCCTCTGTATTACAGCTTTGTATTCAAAGCACACATATGAATGCTTGCTGTGGGCAATGCTACAGTTCATCCTTTCTTTCCATGTATTGTCTGCACCACATATGTCAAACACAAGGCCTGCGGCCAAATACGGCCCTCCAGGCCATTTCATGTGGCCCTTGCACCGCTCTTAGGTTTGGGACTTAAAGTGCTTGTAAACCCCATTGATGAAATTTGACCTAAGCACACATACCTGTAGTGTTTACTTATATCTCTCCAAAGCTCTAAGTGCTGTTTCTCTCTGTTGCTCTGTCCCTTTGTTATCAGCAGAGTCACTTCTGACAGGTTCTCCAACACACAAGATTACAGTAGCTAAAAATTTGCTTTGGAGAGGGAGCTTAGAAGTAGATAAGCTGGGAGCTTGTCTATTCAGAATACAGCTCTGCATGCTCCTTCATTCCTCTGCCTATGTGGAGGGGGGGGGGGTGTTCCTTTCCTTCAATCAGCAATCCCATAGTGTAAGCCCAGACTCCCCACCCACTGCTGAAAGTGGAAGCAAGATTTGTAACACGATCTGCACTTTCCAAAGAGTATAGAAAGGGAAAGACAGCAGATATACAAGTAAAACTTATGTAGGGAGATTAGTTTCATCTCTGTGTATCATCTGAGGCTGTTCCCTTCACTGGGTATATGTGAGGGATTACATCCACTGTAAGCGAAGATTGGACATTTGCAAGGGCTTTCTGGGACCTGTGGTCAAGTTCAGGGCACCAATCCACTGGGACACCCAAAAGACATGGACTTCTACGTTTGAGTTTTTCCAAGAATGAGCTATTCCCAATATTACTTCACCTGTTCAGGTAACCTGGGGCAGCTACAACTAGTTAAAGCAGAGCTCCACACAAAAGGGGAAGCTCCGCATGTTTGCCCCCCCTTCCACTGCCAAATTTGGCACATTTTGGGAGGAGTGGGTACCTGGTTTTGACAGGTACCCGCTCCCACTTCTGGCTGAGTTTGCTGCGACGAACTCAGCCAGAAGTTCGCCCCCTTCCTTCTTCCCCCGTATTCGGCCCATTCGCAGAGTGCAGCGCACTTCGCACATGCGCAGCAGGGAGCCGGCTGTGAAGCTGCAAGGCTTCACTGCTGGTTTCCCTTAGTGAAGATGGCAGCGGCAGCACCCAATAGCCAATTAAAAAATCGGCTCAGGTGCCCACATCGCTCGATCCCTGGACAGGTAAGTGTCCTAATATTAAGAGTCAGCAGCTACAGTACTTGTAGCTGCTGACTTATTTTTTTTTCTAAAGGAGCCTGGAGCTCCTCTTTAAAGAGGAACTGCAGTCTGCTCACATAATTTGTAATAAAAACATTGCCATTCTGAAGCTTCCCTCCAACCACTTTGCATGTTATTTTATATATACTGTGATTCTGTACTTGCCAAATTTGCTGCAGAAATCTCCCTCCACTGAGTCTGGCTGCAGCCATTTTAACTGTGGGCAGCTGAAGCTGCTGCCTGTTCCCTTCCCGGATTTACACAGACACACAGAGGCACACCTCCAGCTCTGCAGCTCATTGGCCCTCTTATGACTATCCCCCCCCCCCCTGGCAAACTCTCACGAGAGTGAGAGTGAGAGTGAGAGCTGTGCATAATGTCATAAGCCTAGGCTAATGACCAGACAAGTAACAGAAAGTGGGCTGTATAAGATATTTACTGGCAGAAAAAAAAAAAGTTTTAGTATCCAAAGTTAAAACAACAAGGACAGAAGATTTAGAAGATGAAAAGTTGAAAAAATGACTGAAGGTCCGCTTTAAGATGAGGACGTTATTGCATGTTATACATGTTCTACTGAACCTTCAGTAAAGTTGTTTCAACTGTTTTGAGCCTGGTCTGAAGTTATTCAAGGGGTGCATGTCAGGTCCTGGCGTATTCCTAAAGAACCTGGGTCCATAAAAGTACAATGGGTTATGTGTAACATCACTACAAAAGGTTAACTCACAACTACACTAACCAATCGTTTGACGTGGTACCTGAGTAGGTGACAGGTCCTCTAGTAGCTAGGGGTTCAGTGCTCTGACTCCTTCCCTAGCTGTCCGTCTCTTCCAGTCACCAGAAGCAGACTAGCATTACAGAGATCTAGGGCCTGATCACTAGGTATAGGAAGGAAGAGTTAATGAGCTTGCATGGGGCCCAAATTGTGCTCGATGGGACTCCTTTCTGTTACCGGGAATGGGGTAACAGAGGTGCGCTGGACTGGTGGAGTGATTGGCTCTGCATGCAACACATACATCAGCACAAGTGTGTAGTGCAATTGGATAGAACATCTTAATGAGGAACCACGTACATTCACTATACACAAGTAGCTCATCTCTGGGTCAGGGACTGCCTTAATGATTGATTTATTGACTGCAGCCTTTGTCTGGTCCCAGGCATTGGTGAGCAGGCCTTCAGGCGAGGTGTTACCCCACGTGCATGAGCGCGCCTGGATCCTGTCCACAAGCAGATCTAACTCCACGTTTACCTTGTTCCATCAGAAAAGTCACTTCTGGTACCATGTAAAGCAGTTTTCCTTGTGCTATTAATGATTTGGTATTTCTGACTTTGGTGCTTTTAGGTTTAAATCGAGCTTCATTGTGGGCCATTCTTGTTGAACAGGTGGGTGATGGGTAGGTGGAGATTAGCTTCATGGATGGGGGGTTGTTACTAGGGTTGCCACCTCATCCCTTTAAACCTGAACACATATGAATTACACAGGTTCTGGGGCTAATTTAAGGCAAATAAGGCACCAAGTTAGTTTAATTACCATCTTAATCAGCCACGGAACCTGTGTAATTAATATGTGTTCAGTTTTAAAGGGATGAGGTGGTGGCAAATCTAGTTGGTACAGAAGTCATTATGAAGTAAATCACTACTAATGATAATTACTACGATATATGTGAACATTCCCACACCAGTGTAGAGATTGAGATATTTATGTGACTTTGCTGTACATCTTGGAGTGGATTGGCTACATGTCACCATGGAAGCAGGTTGAAGGTCTTAGATCTAGGCTCAGGCTGGATACACTCAGCAAACTCTCAAGAGTAAAATAGATCACATAACGTGAGAAACAAGGCTTGTTATTTTACGTAGGGCAATTTGTCTATCACCATTTTAGCATTAATAAAAATAGGATTTTTGTATTTTCCGTGAAATTCTTTTTCCTGGAGCCCATTGAGAGACACAGGAAGTCTTTGGGATATACTGCCGCATAAAAAAGGGGTCTGGGCACTGACAAACAAAAGAAAAACTGTAGGCCAGTTAAGGATAATACTTCCTACTACCAGCATGCCTCAGCTTCTTTGCTAGTGTCCTAGAAGGATGGACATTTTCTACTAAGACTAACTTATTTTTGCTAGCACCCACCTTACTTTTATACTCTTTAAGATTTTTCTTCTTCAATCAAGAGTCTTCTCTACATCGCTGCTAGAACTTGTCTCTGCCACTACAACTACTCGACATGGCCGTCCTCAGCCTGGCTTTTGGTGTGCCATATCTAAACCCTGCTGGACCAGGGCTTTGTGGGGATAGTCTGAAATTACCTTTCTACTCCAGGTTCAACATAGGGCCCTCCATTCAAGTTAGCCATGGAGTACTTTCTAGTTGTGCAGAGCCACTGGCATTTCATCAGTGCTTACCCTGTCTCCAAGGACTCACTGTGAGAAAGCTGGTTGGACTGAGAATTGTGAGCTATCTCTTTTATATTAAAATTCTCCATTTCACAATGGTTTTGCCATGGAAGGGGTTAACGCTGACGTGATCCACTGGGTGGGATCTAGTGTGCACTTCATGCACTTTCCTGACATACAGCATAGAGGAAACATCTCCTCACTTCTGCACCTGCTTGCAAAGGGCCACATGGGACTTCGATCTTTGATATGTTCCTGCCACTCGCCTACACACCTCCGGTCATCCGATCCTCATCTGCTTCCAGCTGTCTGGTTTTCATAAGTACCTCTTACCATGAGCCATATTACAATGTGGTCACAACATGTTTCATTCTAGATATGGGGAAAGGGGGATAATGGCTAACGGGTACCCCCAACTTACACACACTCTACTAAAGGCTATTCCATCATTATTGTTCTCTTTGGGGTTGTTCTCTTTCACCTGAAGTCTTTACTGCAGTAATGCTTGACTTTATGGCCCACCCAATTATCACCCAGCTATTTGCTGACTCTGACTGCAAAGGCCACAAGTGCACATCCACGCCTTCTTCTACAGATTCTGTATCCAATTTATCCACAGCCTTGGTGGTTTCTGAGCCATCAACTGCTGATTCTGAGTTACTTCAGTCTTTGATAAATGAACTTGCTTCTGACGGGTCAGTAGTCGCATTCCACTGCTATTACTCACAAATAAAAAAAAGACTGTTGTGATTTTTATTGGTGTGGTGCTCACCACTATGAAACTAGAGGATCAGTCTGTTGGTTCTACTGGAGCTATTTCCAGTCTTGGTTCTCTTTGCACCTGATGAGTCAACTTTTTTCTTTTTCTTTTTTTACAGAGATTGGAAACACCAGGACAAACTTTTTGCCCTCCCCAAGGGCTTATTAGCCTTGTGCCCATTTGGGAAGGTTTTTGTACCAACATGGCCTACGACCACTGTGGGTCCAGTTGTGTCCTGCCTTAGCAAAGTGACTATCATACGAGTGGACGATACACCTCTCTTTAAGGAATCATCTACTAAGCAGTTGAAAAAACTCTTTAGAACTCTGTCCTTGCTGATGGGCCATGCTCTTTATTCCATCTTGGCTGTGACTTTCCTGAGCCAAGCCATGGCTGACTGATCAAAACACCTTTAAAAAAGATCTTACTACAGCTGCAGTTGGTCTCTCGCTTATACAATGCATGGAATAAATGACTGTACTTTTTAAACTTTAGTTGTGATTGTCTGCAGGAGGTTGGAGGTTTTTCAGCTTATCTCTTGCATGGTTCTCCAGTCAGTACACATGCATAAGACACTTTGGTTAAAGTTCTAAACTGCAAAACCCGCGCCCAATAAATGACTGATCCACGAGGCCTTCAAGGAACAACGTCTCTTTGGAGCTACGCTTAATACCATTATCAAGGAAGCTGCTGGTGGCAAAAGTCTACCAAATCCTCAGACAAGCCTTCCTCAGCATGAACTTTCCAGAGTGGGGATCCATTTGTTAACCTTTTCTGATCCCCTGGACAGCTTGCATCTCAGATGTTTGGGAGTAGAAGGTGGTATCACAGGGCTACAAACTGGAGTTTGTCTCTGATGTCAACTTTGAAGGTTAGATCTGTCAGGTGGATCTTTGAGTTGCAGGTAGAACCATGTGGGGTTTTTTTTGGCCTGTTAAGAGTTTTGCTGTGTTACCCACCACTCAGTTGCTTTTGCACATCTCGAAGGTCGAACACTTCCTGTGTCCCTCAATGGACAAAAAAAGAAAATAGGAATTTTGTCCACTGAGGACTGTTATTCTGTTTGGAATGATTTGCTGCAAAACTGAGCCATGCTAGTAGAAGGAGATGCTATCCTGGGCTAGCCTACATTTTTTGCCAGTGTCCAATCTTCCTGTAGGTTGCAGTATTACATGAAGGTTAAAGACTCCTAGGCTAACTTGAATGTAGAACCTTTACTTGAATAGGGTGCCCTATGTGGAACCCAGAGCACAAAGGTCATTCTCAGGCTATCCTCACAATGCCCTAGTCTAGCAAGGTTGACACAAAGCACTTCAAAAGCCAGGCTGAGGATGGCCATGTCGAGCAGCTGTAGTGGAAGAGACAAACTCCAGCAGCAATGTAGAAAAACTCTTGTTTGAAGAAGAAAAATCTAGCAAATATAATTTAGTCTTTTACATAGCTGAGAAAGTAGAGAAGATGTCCATCCTCTTGAAACATTAGCAAAAAAACCGAGGCATGATGGTAGTAGGAAGGGTTATCCTTAGTTGGCCTACAGTTTTTCTTTTGTTTGCCAGTGTCCAGACCCCCTGTAGGTGGCAATATAACCCCAAAATTCCTGTGTCCCTCAATGGACTTCAGGAAAAGGATTTTATGTTGAGTACAAAAATCCTATTTTTAATCATGCTAAAATAGAGATTGAAATATTGCCCTACATATAAAATAACAAGCTTTGTTTCTCACATTATGTGATGTATTGTACTCTTGAGAGTTTGCCAAGCGTATCCAGCCTGGGCCTAGATCTACGACCTTCTCCCCACTTGCACAGTGAAGTGTAGTCACTCCACTCCAAGCTGTATCAATTCCCTATAAATAGCAAGCACACAAAAACACCTACAGAACTTGCCCCAGGGCTTGCGCTAGAACACTATTAAAACTTAGACTTGTATTACGGCTTTACTTGTGTCAACATTTGATGACAATAAATTTAGCCGCAGAATACCCAACGAACCATGTTCTCAGGAGTGTTCCGGCATTTCTGTTTATAGAACACGGGATAATGTTTGAGCAATAAAGTAGAGATCTCGCACTGTAAACCCAGCAAGCTGTAAAATATGTTTCATGGTGTTTGTGGCACCTTATTAATGTTAAAAGCTAACCCGTAACATTAATCGCGGCTTTACCGCACTTTGTTCCATTGACACTCTTCAGAAATAGACGACTCACATACCATTCTTTCTTAGTTTCCAACGCTCCTATGGACACGCACACAGGTAGAATTAAAACTATTAACAGTCAAAATATAAAGGGAATTGAGAAATCATTTTGTGGATCCTAGCAGTCAAAGATATAGGGATATAAAATAACTCATATAGTGCAGCGCCACTGAATATACCACTTAAAACTCTTATATATTCTGTGCTCTAAATAAAGTCCTTTACATAAAAATCCAAGTCTAATCAAAAGTGTCACAAAAAAAAAGTCCATTAATATATACGATCCAACGCAGTGCTCTTCAATCACCAATTGGCCAATTGGCACACCACTACCGGTTGAAAGACCCGCTCACCTCAAAGATGTGTTCAATAGGCTCTATGTGAAATCACTCTTGTGGTATAACCTGCTATGGTCTCCTTCCTCCCCTCCTGGGATCCAGCTCTGTTAGCACAACTTTTTGTTCAGCGAACCCACATGCAATCAAAAAGACAGACTACATAGTGTTCTCCATTTCAACAAATTTATTAAAATCCCCCCCATAAAAAAAACATCCTCACAAGATATACAGCTAAAAAGCGCTTATATGTCTAACGGGTCTGCACGCTCACCACTCCACAAGGACCGTGGTGGTTGCGCAACGTCACGGGCTCGGCTCCTCCCACCTATACGCGTATCGCCCTATTGATTTTGAGTTTAATACCGCTTTAAATCCTTATTCTGCTGAATACACGCGCTCTTACTGCTTAAACTTCAGCTCCAGCATGGCTATACACACATACACGAAGAAGACATTCATTTATATCATCTTAGAAATATTCACAAAGACGACATAATATTATGCTAAAATAATTCTAAAAAAGACAACATTTTAAAAACGAAAAAAGCATAAATCTTGGCCATTGTGTAAAATAAATTCACCACTAAAATGGAAAATGAAATCTAATGATTAAACCTAAAAGTTACTTCACTTATAAACATATACTATATAAAACAACACATCTGATTCACAGCCCATTAATAAATGAATACATTTACCATAACAAAATACTTCTACATTTAATATATATCTAACATAATCCTATAGAACAGTGGTCTCCAAACATAATCCTATAGAACAGTGGTCTCCAAACATAATCCTATAGAACAGTGGTCCCCAAACATAATCCTATAGAACAGTGGTCTCCAAACTCCAAACCGCCCGTGGGCCAGATGTGGTCCTTAGCATACCTTTATGGCACCATGCCATCCACTGACAGCAATGATGGGGCACCATTCCTCCCAAAGACACCAATGATGAGGCATTATTCCTCCCACAGACACCAATAATGGGGCACTATTCCTCCCACTGACACCAATGATGGGGCACCATTCCTCCCACTGACACCAATGATGGGGCACCATTCCTCCCACAGACACCAATGATGGGGTACCATTCCTCCCACTGACACCAATGATGGGGCACCATTCCTCCCACAGACACCAATGATGGGGTACCATTCCTCCCACTGACGCCAATAATGGGGCACCATTTCTTTTACTGACACCAATGATAGGGTACCATTCCTCCCATGGATACCAAAATACTTCTACACTCAATATATATGTAACATAATCCTATAGAACAGTGGTCTCCAAACATAATCCTATAAAACAGTGCTCTCCAAACTCCAAATGGCTCGTTGGCCCGGATGTGGCCCTTTGCTTACCTTTATGGCACCATGCCATCCATTGACACCAATGATGGGGCACCATTCCTCCCAAAGACACCAATGATGGGGCACCATGCCTCCCACAGACACCAATGATGGGGCACCATTTCTTTCACTGACACTAATGATGGGGTACCTTTCCTCCCATGGATACCAATGATGGGGCACCATTTCTCCCGCATACACCAATGCTGGGGCACCATTCCAACTTGAATACCAACAACGGGGCACCATTCCTCCCAATGATACCAACAGGGCACTATTCCGTCCACTAAAACCAATGATGGGCTCTCACTGACACCACTGCATTATCTAATTCCAACGGCCACAGTCTGGACCCTCTAAAGCCTCAAGGACAGTAAACTGACCCTTTGTTTAGAAAGTTTGGAGACCCCTGCTATAGAACATATAATTGAGGTGATTATAGTTGTATTAGTGCACTTGCAACTGAAACAATTGAGTACTGGTTGTGATACTTTTTTTTATTTGCCCTAACATTCAAACTTCCAGGACAAGCTTTCGGAGTATACCCCCTTCTTCAAGGTCCAAGCAGTACAGAGTATTGCTTTGACCTTGAAGAAAGGGGTACATACCAAAAGCTTGTCCTAAAACGTTGGATGTTAGTGCAAATAAAAAACATATCACGGACAGTACTCATTTGTTTTTATAGAACGTATACAATTAATTACTGGCCTAAACAATACGACTATGCTACTATCCCTAATTTCCACATCAATATAACTGCATGCAGTTCTAAATCTTCAGGCCCCTTGCAACTAAGCTCCCTAGGTAATATATTCAAAAGATCTTAAGCTTACATAGTCGCTGGTACCAATGTCCTATATTGGCAGACGCGCTAAATCTCTCAATTCCAAAGACTCTCATACCCCTAGGGTCTCCTTCTTGTGCGTCAGCAAAATGTCTCAAAATGGAATGATTAGTTACTTTGTTAAAAATATTCCTTTTATGCTCTCCAAATCATACAGGCAAACAGCATGTAGTGCGCCCAACATACAGCATGTATATAAGACACATAGGACAGATAATTCCATTAACAGCAAATGTTCTTCTACAGTTTTATGAATTGCTTGAAGTAAAAATCACTAAAGTAAATTACTAAAGGCAAAACTTTTTTTTTTCATTTTTCATAGCATAAGACCCCTTTCACACCGAGGGCGTTTTGCAGGCGCTATAGCGTTAAAAATAGCGCCTGCAATCCGCCCTCAAACAGCTGCTCCATTGTGTCCAGTGTGAAAGCCCTGAGGGCTTTCACACCGGAGCGGTGCACTGGCAGGACGTCAGGAAAAGTCCTGCCAGCAGCTTCTTTGGAGCGATGTGTTTACCGCTCCTCCACCGCTGCTCCCCATTGAAATCAATGGGGCAGTGCTGGGATACCGCTGGCAAAACGCCGCTATTGCGGTGCATTGCGGGCGGTTTTAACCCTTTCTCGGCCGCTAGCGGGGGGTTAAAACGCCCCCGCTAGCGGCTGAAATGCACCGCAAATCCGACGGTAAAACGCCACTAAAAATAGCGGCATTTTACTGCCGACGCTATGGGCGGCTTGGTGTGAAAGGGATCTAATGGAGGATTATAACCCCTGTCAGTTACTTTTTTGCCATCTGTGGGCCATTGGGGAAGCTCCCCTTCACATCCTGTCCCATAGCCACAACAGAAAGTGAAGGGTAATTCCTCTAAAGCGAGGGAATCCCTGGTTGTCACCAGAACTAGTGTCCCCACTGGAAGATTTCCCCTCTATTCCTGTTCTCATGACAGCCCAAAATTTGGGATTTTCTTTCACTTTTAATGATAACGGTAAACAGCACAAGTAGAGAGGGTGAATCTCCCTAATGGGGCACAGCAAGCCATACTTTAAAGGCAGGGTTTCTCAACCAGGGTTCCTCCAGAGGTTGTTAGGGGTTCCATGACCAATTAACAATTTCTCCCTCTCAGATAAGTTCTAATTGACACAATTGACCTTTTTAGCTATCTGTAAGGGGGTCATTCTTCCGAATGACCACAAGTGTAAGATAATTTTTCCCATTGACTATCCCACTAATGCAGTGGTTCTCAACTCCGGTCCTCAGGACCCATTAACAGGCCAGAATTTAAGTATTACCTTGGGGAGATGCAGACTAGAATACTGCAATCACTGAGCAGCAAATGATATCACCTGTGATGTACTTCAGTTATCTTGCAAACCTGGCCTGTTAGTGGGTGCCAAAGACAGGGGTTGAGAACCACTGCACTAATGTATCATGTGTAAGGATGGGCTCAGGCGTGTTCGCAGCTCCATGTACCCGAGCCCACCAGGAAGCTCACACTGTGCAGCGCTAATCATAATCAGTGATACATTTCCCAAACTGCAGCTGCACAGATCGGGAAATGTCTCACTGCCTGTATATAGCACTGCGCAGTGTCAGCTTCCTGGTGGGCTCGGGCACGTGGAGCTGTGAACACGCCCGAGCCCATCCTTAATCATGAGATGTAGATATAGTTATTTTTAGCAGGGGTTCCCTGAGACCGGAAAGTTATTTCAAGGTTTCCTCTGTGTTGAAAAAGTTGACTGCTGAGCTAGTGTCCCCATTGGAATATTTCCTCTCCATCCCTGTTCTTGTGACAGCCCAAAATTTGGGATTTTCTTTCACTTTCGATGATAATGGTAAACAGGGCAAGTAGGGAGGGTGAACCTCTCTAATGGGGCGCAGACAGCCAAACTTTAAGGCAGGGTTTCTCAACCAGGGTTCCTCGAGAGGTTGCTAGGGGTTCCATGACCAATTAACAATTCCTTCCTCTCAGATAAGTTCCCACTGACACCATTAATCTTTTTAGCTATCTGTAAGGGGGTAATTCTTCCCAATGACCACAAGTGTCAGGAGCATTCTTCCCATTGACCATCACACTAATGTATCATGAGATGTAGATATGGTAATTTTTAGCAGGGGTTCCCTGAGACCAGAAAGTTATTTCCATGGTTCCTCAGTTGAAAAAGTTGACTACTTTAAGAAGATGGTCATCTTCTGGCAGCCACCTACAGAAGGTCTGTAGAGATGATGTGAATAATCTTTTACACACTTTTTTCCTCTCCTTAGCTTGTGTATGTAATGACCCATATACATACAGAATTAAAAACTTTACACAGAAAAACATTTTTTAAAACCTGAACACGGACTGAAATGATTATTTACGATAAGCTGATGACATTCTAATTCTAAGTTCCGTCTCACCTAATAAGACTGAGGCCCACAATCACATAAACAAAACCCATTACTTGCACATATTTCGCTATTGTTCTCTATTTGCCTTTTCATCCTCCCTGACTAATGAAGCCATGAAATAACTAATTAGAGGTTATTTGTTTTAAACAGGATACACATTCCAATAACCATTAGGAAGTCTGATGTGAAGGATATCAGGAACATATTCCTTTAGCACTGTGAGTGGTTTAATCTTTATCCCTGGAATCATTAGTAGATCCATCAAAGTGCGGCTGTATGTTGGTGACAAATTAAAGATCAGGTGGTTCCGTGGCATCATTATTAGCGCAAATTTGTACTTTGCCCATACTAGGCACATAGGCAGTCCCCTAGTTGGCCACCAACAACTATCATGCAACGAGATGGGGTACCAAACACCTGTTTAATGGAGGAATTCCACCATCTTGACTACTCTAGTACTGCCAACCCGAGGCCCACTTCTTCAAATAAACAACTTTCAAAGCCTTTTTAGATGCTTTACTTTATAACGGTGATGTTGTATGGATGGTGGTAGAACACAGTTCCAACAAACAAACTTTGGCAAATCGACCAGGAGGTACAGCTCAGCCTTTCCAAGCAATATTCTCAGTAGAGTTGCTTACCTAAGGTTCTCCCTACACGAGTGCCTCAGGGCTTACCCCAGAGGGGTAATTTGCAAAGTCCCCTTTGCTTCACATGCTGTTAATATCAGGCCTCTATTTCCCATCAGACCACCTGTTCTCTTGCAGCAGAACTAAATATATACAGTAAGATGACTTACAGATGCTGTGGATTAATCCCCAACCTACAGGCAAAGTAACCTATTCACAGGACAGCAGAGAATGTAAGTTGCCTGAGCCCTGAGGAGTATCTGGTTTCTCTGGGTATGGCGTAACATGTGACTCTCCACCACCACCCCACAATTCAATCAGTGCAGGATGGAGCAAAGCTCAAACGCTGCTATATGGGGGTAAGGGGAGCTTTCTAAGTCTTTTGCAAGATTTGACTGCCAGAAAATGGAAACTTGCATTGGTTTTCTTTTGGTGGATCAGGGCAGTGTGGTGGCATCAGGAAGGTAAGAGCTTTGCATCAAAACTATATATCAGGGTTTCTCAACCATGGAACAATAGGGTTTCTCCAACCATGGAACAATGGGGTTTCCTTGACCAATGAGAAATTTCTGCCTCTCAGATATGTTCCCACTGACACCAATGAACATCAGTCATTGTTCCCAAAGTCTACAAGTGTAAGGAGCATTCTTCTCACTGACTATCACACTAATATATCATAAGTTGCAGATATAGTCATTTTTAGCAGGGGTTCCCTGAGACCGGAAAATTAAGGGTTCCTCTGTGTCAAAAAGTTTGAGAATGGCTGCTATATATGGACAAAGTCCATGTTCACGTTAACTTTTTATAAGGGAAATATGTTTTGGTGCTGAAACAGATATATTCAATTTAAGTTCACCTTGTAGCAGGCATAGGCAACTTCTAGCCCCCAGCTTTTCAGAAACTACTTAGTCCCTGTGTGATTTTGTAGTGCACTAGAACAGTGGTTCTCAACCACCAGCCTGTGGCCTGTTGCTGGGCAGTAGCCTGCCTCCTCCAGCCAGCCCTAACCTATGGGAGCCTCCCAGCTTCCATAGTGCCCCCAACCTTTCATAATTGTCTGCAGTGCTCGTTATCCCCTCACAGTGCCCCAGGCCTCCTAAGAGCCTCAGCCCTCTCAGTACCTCTAGCCTCCCATAGTGCTGCTGAGCTTCTCAGCATGCACCCCAGCCCCCTGTAGTGTCCCCCAGCCTACTGCAGAGCCTACTGCAGAGCCTCCAGCTTTAACAGTGTCCCACAGTGCTCATCAGCCTCCAACAGTTCACCCCCCAAGCCCTTGCAGTGAACTTTGCAAAGTGCCCAGCTCCCTCCAGAAACCTCATCCCTTACAGAGCTATCAAGTCAGCTTCAGAGCTTTGTAACCCCTTTCCAGAACCTCTATCCCCCCCCCACTCCCTTCCATAGTGACACATAGCCCCATCCAGAGGCTTCCATGGTTTCATTATATATAATGGATTCATATTTCTTTTTTTAAGGGATTTTATTGCTATATGCACAAATTGTACAACATAAAGATACATGAAGCGTGTATCAGAATACGTAAATGTCAATATATGGTAACCATTTCGTACAAATAGCATCAAATACGGACACGCGCACATACAGGATTTTCTGGTATGCAAAAAAAAAGAACAAAAATTTTACTATACATAACCATCAAGAGAATTATAACAGAAAATTAAAGGAAACAACAAAAAAACAAACATTTCGGAGTGAACCACTACCCGCCTATTTTATACCAACACAATGGCAATAATTCTCCACTATGCTCCAATGCAACAAAAAAAGCAAGCATAAACAGTGAACCAACAACAAGTATGTTTTACACATGTTACCATCTCTTCCCGGTTAAGAGCAGTCCACCATTGTTTCCAGTGACTCCTCCCAATTAGTCCATATTGTAGTAAAGAAAAAAACTAGGTATAATCTCCAGTAACCTACAATGGTGGACTATAACGGCAAAACAATGGAGACAATTTCTAGATAAAACAAAAAAATTATCTTTATCGTACAATGTTAAAGTAGATAAAAAAGAGGTATCATCCCCAAACATATGGGGAAATTAATACCTTCTATTTAGCTATATGTATCTCATTGAGAATACATACAATCACACATATACACAAAGGTAAGTTCAATCCAGTATAAATGGCATACGCTTAGCCTGGTGTCTATAAAGTCAACGCATTTCCCCAGATATTTGGCTTCCTCAGGACCCAGACAGGAAAAAAGTAAGCTACCTAAAACAATACAATATTAGTGCCAAAATACAGCAAATTGATCATGACAACAACACAGTATATATATTTTTCATATATATATGAATCTGCATATTGCTACGGTTGGGTATGTTAGCCGAACGTCCACCCATCAACGCCCGGGGTGGGCACAGGGGCACAGCGAGGGAACTGCCCCCCAAAAAACACACGGATGTTGGTGGCCAGACTGACAGCTCTAAGTGGTGTAGTGGTAGCACTCTCGCCTAGCAGTAAGAAGGGTCACTGGTTCGAATCCCAACCACGACACTACCTGCTTGGAGTTTGCATGTTCTCCCTGTGCCTGCGTGGGTTTCCTCCGGGTACTCCGGTTTCCTCCCACACTCCAAAGACATGCTGGTAGGTTAATTGGATCCTGTCTAAATTGGACCTAGTATGTATGAATGTGAGTTAGGGACCTACCTTAGATTGTAAGCTCCTTGAGGGTAGGGACTGATGTGAATGTACAATGTATATGTAAAGCGCTGCGTAAATTGATGGCGCTATATAAGTACCTGAAATAAATAAAGTATCCAAAATGTATTTTATCTAGACACTGTTGCCATTGTTTTGCTGTTATAGTCCACCATTATAGGTTACTGGAGATTATCGCTCGGTTTATACATAGTTTTTTTTCCTCTATATCAGGGGTCTCCAAACTATGGCCTTACAGTTGTTTAGGAACTACAATTCCAATCATGCCTAGTCATGTCTGTGAATGTCAGAGTTTTACAATGCCCCGTGGGAGGTGTAGTTCCGCAACAGCTGGAGGGCCGTAGTTTAGAAATCCCTGCTCTATATGGATGAGGTCATAAAAGGCTCTATTTTTGTATTTATATCATATTCTAGTAAATTTTTTTGGGCACCCGCTCATATGACATCTTATACACATTGGAATTAACCAAGGTTTTCGGATTCCCATTTTTTTTTTATTGTGTGAGTTTAGCCTTTTTTTTAATTTTGGGACATGGAAAGCTATGAAAGAGTTTACTACCGGGCCCTGATCTCGATAGGGTTGAAAGCCCCTGCACCAGAATATGTGTAATGCTGAGAACTAATGCGATTCATGCAGTTAACAAATTCATGTGACCATGTGCAATGCGCATAGAATCTTATTTAAATGCAAGCATGCAGTCTCCCAGGAAAAGCACATAAATGAACATGAACCATATAACTTGGAGCAAGAAAAAAAAGAATACATTTTATCTACTCTGTACATGGATGCAGTTGTGGCCTAACTGTTTTGCAGGAAAATAATTTTAACAGGTATAAATGCCCTAAAAAGCATGTAAATGAATTTCAGCACATTTACGTACAGATAAATGCTCCTAAATGAAATTAAAAAGCATGTAACAAAGGAACAAAAAACACATTTATTCCTTTATGCGTTAGCACAATTTGATGTGCTAAGAAAAAACATTCTCCGGTGAATGAGCCCTTTCTTTGAACACAATTTCCCGATGTCTCTAACAGGTACATGTGCAGAAATGTGATTACCGTATATATTTTTTGTGTGGTCACTTCTCAGCATGCTGTAGCCGAGTATATCTCAGTGAAGCAAAAAGCTTAAAAGGAGATTTTCACTTATTATCTAACCCCCACCCCAGGATCTCAGGAATAGCCTATGCCCGTCATTCTCAACCTTACCGAGACAGGGACTGGCAAATTCTTCAAAAAACTTCCATGCCCTAACAGTGCAAAAAAATAAGTTATATTATATACTCACACAATAAAAGTATAGGAATGCAAAAAAATGTATTGAAATGTTATAAGGGTCTGGATGGGTCTGGATGTCACTGTGGAGGGATGGGGGTTCTGGAGGGGCGTTAAGGGACTCTTCAGCAGACCTGGTGGCCCTATAGGGGATGAGGTTTCTGGAAAGGGCTGGGGAACTGTTGGGGGTGGGGTTTCTGGGGGGGGGCTGGGGGTCTCTACAGGTTGCTGGGGACTTTGCAGGGTCACTGTGAGAGACTGGAGGGTACTGCAGGGGCTGGTCGGGACTTTGGGAAGTTAGGGGTAGTGTGGGACACCGTTGGAGCTTGGGGACGCTATGGGGGGGGGGGGGCTGAAGGTTTTGTAGGGGATGAGGTTCCTGGTGGGAACTGGGAGAAAATGTTGGGTATGGGTCACTGTTTGAGGTTGAAGAGCATTGTGCATTGTGAGAGTTTGGGGGACACTGTGGAAGCTGAGGGGCACTGTGGTCTACTATGGAAGTTGGGGGGCGCAATGGGAGCTGGGAGGCACTGTGGGAGGTTAGAGGATCAGCAGTTGGCTGGAGGCCCAGTAGGAAGGAGGCTTTGGCCTGGTGGTTGAGAACCACTGGCTTAAGCTACCCCTCCCCCCCAGGTGCTTACTTACTTTCTCCAACAGCCGCTGAGGATAACTGTGGAATGTAGGAGAGTAGCGTGGGACACTGTTGGAGTTTGGGGCACTGTGGGGGTTGGAGGCCCTGCAGTAGGCTAGGGGGCTTTGCAGGGGGATGGGTGGCACTGTGTGAGGTTGAAGGGCATTGTGGGAGTTTGGGGGACACTGTGGAAGCTGAAGGGCATTGTGGTCTACTATGGAAGTTGAGGGGGCACAATGGGAGCTGGGAGGCACTGGGTTCAAGGATCAGCAGTTGGCTGGAGGCCAAGTAGGAAGGAGGCTATGGCCTGGTCTAAGCTGCCCCCCAGGTGCTTACTTACTTCAATGGCAGCAGCCTACTGCTGAGCTTCCCCCCACTATGCACTACAATTACATAGACTTTAAAATGAGGTTTTTGTACTCCAGGTGGAACATCTTATTCAAGTCTATAGGACGTTATTGTGCACACATGGGCAGTCGGGACTAGATTTTAAGGCTGCCTCCATCAGAGGAGTAAGTAAGCACCTGGATGGAGGGGTAATGGTTAGATTAGGTTTAGAGGTCTACAGTAGGGGGGCTGGGGGTTAGATAAATCGTCAACTTATATCTACAAACTAATAAGGAATAAAAGATGTGTTTTTTATAGGAAATCCAGGTTTCTATGAGCACACACCTTGACACCTGATTTTCTCATCCCAGTTCTAAAACCCCTGACACTATTTAAATCTAAGCTACGGCCCCCATTTATATTTATTCCACGCTCAGCGACATTTTCTCAAGCAAACGACAAACTACGGTAGTCAGAGGCTCCAAGATCCGGCAATAATGACATTCATCAGAGTCTGACAGCGCCTATGAGTGTAATGAGGTCATAGTAGGTTAAGGATCTATTACCAAGAGATGAGAAGCACCCAATGTGTCATACATTAAGCAGCCGAGATGAGATAATTGATTCTTTAATAATTATATAAATTATTTTCAAAGTGATTTACTATCTATTGGATGGAATTTCACAAAGATAAAATGTTTCACTGTATCCATTTTGTCAGTACGACTTCCTGTACTTTATTGCAGGTCTTAGATTTTAAGTGTTATTGTCTTGCTCTGACATCTGGACAAATAAAAACCGGTTTCCGTTTCTACGACGCCCGAAAGAATCTTCCTCAGGTCACCTGCTTTAAAGGATGCTTAAATTAATTTTGCAGAAAAAAGCGTCCGGCTCTCGGTGTTGCAAATAAAATGTAGTAAGAACATTTCTACTGTAAACCGCATTCTTAAAGGGAAACTACGACTTTTCTTTTTTTTTTATATTTGATTAATAATGTTCTTATTAAACATATAAGAATAGAGATTTATGAACTTATTTTTAAATTGATATTTAAAGCTGAACTCTGGTAGGGTAAAACAGAAAACCCTTCCAGTGGGGTTTTACAAATCGTGCAGTGGGGTATTACTTACCCTTGCAGTGGGGTATTACTTATCCTTGCAGTGGGGTATTACTTACCCTTGCAGTGGGGTATTACTTACCCTTGCAGTGAGGTATTACTTACCATAAACCTCACTCTGGTTGGCTTCAGTGCTGTAGTCTTAAGCCTAGTACAAACGGAGCGAATGCCAGGGGACATCGGCTAGTTCAATAAAACCCGGCCAACATTCGGCCCATGTGTATGGCAACCAGTCCGACAAAAACCAGCCTTTCAGCTGACTTCTGTCAGGCGAGCATGCTGGAAAACCAGCAGCCGCCCCCTGTCAGAACACAATAGCTCAGCAGGAGCGATTGCTGTACTAACATTGTTAGTACATCGACTCCGACCTGAGCTGAGTAACTACTGAGTTGAACGAATTAAAACTGATAGCGTGTACTAGGCTTTACTGGCACTCCAGACTGTGGATGATTCCTCTGCGTCATTGTGTAGAATGCAAGGCTATTAATCCTATCCCTTATGTGGAGGAGGTGAGCATGTGACCAAAACCAGGAGCGCCTTAGAGAAGCGGCAGTACTTGACCGGGCGCATGAATGGAAAAACCCTGCTGGAGCCAGGAATAAGGATAAGGTAAGTATAACTCCTTATTCCTGTCCCCCCTATACTTAACAAGCATTTATTGCCTGCTGTAGGGGGTTCCCCACTGCACAGGTATTTTTTTTCCAGCCTGGAGTTCAGTCTTAATAACAATTCAAAATGTACAGAATACTTCTATGCTGCTCAGATTGTAAGCCCAACATTGGGCGCATGATTATTGGTAATCTGTGTTGTATAACCAACGAATGAAGACAGTCTAATTCAGTGGTCTCCAAACTTTATAAACAAAGGGCCAGTTTACTGTCCTTCAGACTTAAGGGGGGGGGGCAGACTGTGGCCACTGGGAGTAGAAAAGGTTGAAAAGTAAGTGGGAACATTACCCCATCTTTGGTGTCAGTGGAATGAATAGCGCCCCGGTCACTGGTGTCATTGGGAGGAATGTGCCCCCACCATTGGTATCATTGGTAGGAATTTTGTCCCACCGTTGGTCCCATTGGGAGGATTTGTGCCCCAATGTTGGTCTCATTGGGAGGAATTGTGCCCCATCGTTGGTCTCGTTGGGAGCAATTGTGCCCCATCGTTGGTCTCATTGGGAGGAATTGTGCCCCATCGTTGGTCTCATTGGGAGGAATTGTGCCCCATCGTTGGTCTCATTGGGAGGAATTGTGCCCCATCGTTGGTCTCATTGGGAGGAATTGTGCCCCCTCAGTTGTGTCAGTGGGGGGAATTATGCACCATTGTTGGTATCAGTTAATGAAAATAGTGCCCCAAGGGCCAGATCAAAGCAAGCCAAGGCCTCAGTTTTGAGACCACTGGTCTAGTTTCAGCAAGTGACCAAAACAATGGAGCCAGTGTCAAGACAATGATGACTGTGATGGGATCCAGACTTTGGCTTGGCACTCTTTCTGCCTTAGATCCTCTTTACCAAGGGAGACAGGAAACTGTCCCTCTCACTTGACTGCGACTGGGTGCATGTATGTGACAGTAAATATTGCACAGATTATCCCTGATGACCCCAGCCTTACCATAGGAAAACATTTTCAGGTTAATTTCAGTGGCCAATGTGTAAAAATAGTCACTGAATAAACCAGTTCATGGATCCAAACCTAGTGCATCTACAGGCAGTCCCCAGGTTACAAACAAGATAGGGACTGTAGGTTTGTTCTTAAGTTGAATTTATTTGTAAGTTGGAACAGGCAAATGTTTTAAGTGTAGCTCCAGCCAAAAAAATAATCTCTACATTTTTTGGATAGAACAGGGAAGGGATAACACCCCTGCAACATTTGTTTTGCTGTCTGTGCCCCTGTTCAGAAGATTTCACCTCACTTTCTGGCCCTGTGACAATTGGATTTGGAAAATTTTGAGTTGTTCTGGAAACAAGGATTGGTGACGTTCCAGTGGAGACACTTTTTTCCCATATTAACTCTTACAGGAGAGAATTTCCCTTCCTAGGGGGAGATTTCCTCTCACTTCCTGTTGTCTCCCTCTGTTTGTAAGTAGGAGTCGTTTGTAAGTTGGATGTTTGTAAACTGGGGACCGTCTGTATAAATGACTCCTATTTGAAGGAGGGGCATCTCCTTTCTAACTACGCCATGTTGTGGGCGGGGTCTACTGTGCCTGTGCATGCGGGGCCCAGATAGCAAGCAATTGAGCTGCAAGTTTGAAAATGACCCCCCCCCAGGGGATAGCCATTAGGTATTGAACTGATGATGATTACGATTGTACATGTAGACGATATGTGTCTGATGTATTTTTGTTCTTTGACAATTTCTACTGTTTATCTGTACCTATATATAAGATAGAAGGTCCTGAGGAAGTGATGCCTCGGCGAAACGTGTCAACCCATATTTCCTAATGTCAGAACACTACCAAGCCAAGCAATTTTCCATCCTTTTAGTGGGAGATGACTGGTAGTATCAATGTTCGTGTATCTATGATATGTGTTTTTACTAAAGTTTTTTAACTGAATGAAATAAAGATTTTATTTTCATATTTATCTTATATCATTTGATATACTTGTGTCCATTGGAGGGGTATTTAAAATCCTACCACATATTTGTACTGAAGTTTGAAAATTACTTGCTAAGCTATTGCTAGACTTGCCAGGCTTCACAAGTTTGGTGCACAATTGCAGCAAGTCCGCATTGCATGACTCCAGATCAACTTTCTTTGCAAACATTCTGCAAGTCTGCTGCAAGTTCTGGTTCAGTTATGTTGTGCAATAGTCATCCCGCCACAGGGGGGCACTGTGACTTGCAGAGCTCTTGTTGTGGACTCACCACTGCAACTTTGCTCTTGCTAGAGACTTTCCACGCAAATTTGCTACGAATTGGAAAAGTGTCAACTAGAACTTGGGCTTCAAGTGCTCTGCAAGTGTACAACTTGCAAGTGAAAATGTGCAGCAAGTTAACAGACTTACAATTCAACACTGCCACAAATTTGTGGCAAGTCATCCTTGCTATCTGGGGAGTACTGCTCATCAATACCCAGGACCAGGCGAAGTCTGCAGTCATGTGAAAAATCGAACATTAAGGCAGTTCCCCGACTTAGAGATGAGCCTTTACTTTACTGTGCTGTAATAAACATCCAGAGTTCCTCTGAAAAGCGACTTGTTCCATGTCACTACACACCATAACTTATATGTTTGCATTAGTAGGGATGTGTTGAGACTGCGGCCACTCCACCAGTCCAGCGTACCTCTGTTACCTTACTCCCAGTAACAGAATGGGGTCCCGCCGAGGCACCTAGCGTGGACCTCATTCGTGCTCTCCTTCCTTCCCATACCATGTGACTAGGCCATAGATCTCCGTAAGGCCAGTCTGCCCCCGGTTGCCATGGGAGACAGACCTTTAGGAAGGGAGCCAGACAATGACACCCTCGTTACCAGAGGACCTGTCACCTTACCAGGTACCACGCTTAATGACTGGTTGCTTTGTAGCTTTTTCCTGAGGCATACCTCAGTAAGGTGAGAGTCCATAATAGCAATGTCCAGGCTGAACAAGACGAAATCAAGCCGTGTATTAGGGATGGACTCGGGCGTGTTCAGATCGTACTCCCAACCCACCTGAGCAATCCCACCAGGAAGCCGCCACTGCACACAGCCAATCATAGGCAATGAGGCATTTCCCAGCCCGCAGCTACACATACGCACGCTGCCTATGATTGGCGGTGTGCAGTGACGGCTTCCTGGCGGGATTGCTCAGGTGGGTTGGGACTAGAATCCAAACACGTCTGAGCCCATCCCTACCATGTATGACTACCTTAACAGATCTGATTGCAATGACTGATATATGTGAAAAATATAAGGCCCATTTACCCATATTATTTTAATAGGGTGATGCTTTGATAGGGTGATTACTAGCTCAAGCAAATAAAGAATATTTAGCATTTTTTAATGCGTTAGGGTAGCCATTCTCAGCTTGAGTTCCTCGTGAGGTTGCTAGGGGTTCCTTGAGCTGTGGCTGATTGACCTCCTATTTTGATAGTGCCTGCATAGTTCTGAAGCCTACACCACTTGGCAAAGCCAGCAGCATGACACCAGCAATCCTTTTAGCTGTTTGGAGGGGGGCATTTTGACCACCATTGTTATGGTCATTGGTGACCATTGTAATGAGGGCATTCATCCAACTGACCACCAATGTAAAGGCCATTTTGCCCCCTGACTTCCAATGAACTGGTTTTATCAAGGGTTCCTTGAGACCTAGAAATTATTTCAAAGGTTCCACTGAGGTAAAAAGGTTGAGATTGAGAAAGGCTGGGTTTAGTATTATATCACATTACCCCATGCAGGCAGAGTGCTGGGTGAAAGTAACAGTGCTCCAATTACCAAGGCTGCTCGGGGGAACAGTTGATTGGAGCACAATAGTTGTTACTGTGCAAGGGGTATGTCTGACCTCTAGAGATACGGTGTGAGAGCAGGGGTCTGGATCTTCAGCATGCTGCCCATACAAGGCAGTTCGATATAGTACTAAACCACTAACACATTAAAAAACGAAGCTGATACATTCTTTACTCTTAAGCCAGCCTGACTGCATCCTCGATTAAAATATACTGTACGTGTTCAGTTTGGCTTTAGAAATAGAAATGAATAAGTAAAGCAATTATCTCTGACCATAATCTCAAAGGTGGCTGCAAATGTTATTATTTGCCCATTTCAGCCACAGTGGGTGATGACCTCATGTCTGTTGCTAATGTAGAACTGTAGTTTAGAGATCTTGGAGCTTTGGGCTGGTTTTGAAAATGTCTTTTAAATGCTATGGTGTCCCATGAAACAAGCCAATGCCTGGAGTGCCTCCAGGAGCCTCCTCCTTCAATTATCCATGACTTAAACATGAACATTTGGCTGACCCAAAAATCTCTAGATCAGTCTTGCTCAACAAGGGTTCTTTGATTACTTTGGGTTCCTCCAGTAATATCCAAAGGTTTCTTGAGCAATGAGCAATTTTTGAACCTCAGATAAGTAACCCCTGATGCCAATGATCTTTTCAGTTGTCTGTAAAGGGGGTGGGGGATTCTTCCTATTGACCATCAATATAAGGAGCATTCTTCCTATTGGTCAACAAGGTAAGGAATATTCTTCCTATTGACCAACAATGTAAAGAGCATTCTTCCCACTGACCATCAATGTAAAAAGTATTCTTCTCATGACTACCAATGTAAGGAACATTCTTCCCACAGACTACCAATATAAGGAGTATTCTTCCTATTGACCACAAATATAAGGAGCATTCTTTCCAATGGCCACCAATGTAAGGAGAATTCTTCCCACTGGCCACCAATGTAAGGAGTATTCTTCCCACTAACCACCAATGTAAGGAGAATTCTTCCTACTTCCCACCAATGTAAGGAGCATTCTTCCTACTTCCCACCAATGTAAGGAGCATTCTTCCCACTGGCCACCAATGTAAGGATACAAACAAAGGGCAACTACACCAACTTTTAACTGGCCTTAACAGCAAGGACCACATGGAAGGGCGATGCATGTCAAACAAAAACAAAAAAATTCCCAGCTCAACTTACCAGCCAGCCTGCAACAAACTGAATTGTCCTGTTTAAGAGTTCATGTTAAAAACAGGGGTTTAGTTTGCAATAATTTCCAAATGCATGTCGTAAGCAGCAGAGGCCGTGACAAAGCACCCCAGTATTATCTGCAGTCCTAACTTTGAGAGGGATTTTGAGAGCCTCCATAGTAGGAGCACATATAAAATAATGGATAGATTAAGGGCAGGGTGGGGTGCCTTGCGGCGGCCTCTGCAGCTTACGCGTATATTAGCAAATGTGTGCAAACTAAACCCCTGTTTTAAACTGTTAGACAGGACAATTCAGTTTGTTGTAGACTGGCTGGTAAGTTGAGCTGAGAATGTTTCTTTGTTTTTATTCACCAATGTAAAAAGGATTCTTTCCACTGACCATCAATGTAAGAAGCATTCTTCCCACTGACCATCAATGTAAGGAGCCTTCTTTCTATTGACCATCACACTAATGTACCACGAGTTGGAGATATAGTAATTATTGGCAGGGGTTCTCTTGGACCAGAAAGTTATTTCAAGGGTTCCTCCTTGTTAAAAATGTTGACAAAGGCTGCTCTAGATGGTGGGATTCTGCATGCACATTTAACCGTCCTCCGATAGCATCGGCCAGGTTAACCCTTAGCCTCCTGAAAGTGTTTTTATAGTTCATCTACCCAACTCTGTCAACAAAATACTTTGTCTGCAGTTGGCATGTCACATGCGCACTAATCGTAATGGTGACTAAATTCCCTGACCTTATCTAATGACATTGTCATTTAGAACCATTTTTTTCTTCTCCGATTCTCGTTAGAGTTGAGGGAAATGTTAATATTTTCTGCAATCTCATGCGGTTAATCCCGAGGACACAAAACCTTTTAATCGTACGTCCTTCTGTAACCTTTATGTTTTTATTAGTTCATTACTAGAGGACACTGGAATGAAAAAAAAAATGTCCAGAAACAGCAAAATCTGGCACAATACAGATTTCTTGCGCAGAAAGACTGATGATCCTGTGACGAGCATGTAAATGAATGCAGCCTACTGTCTCTGAGATTTCCTGCTTTGTGAACTAAATCAATGCATTACTATTTCAGATCTCTTTGATAAATTTACACTAAGAGACTCATTTAAAATGCCTCTCGGCATCGGTTTAACTGCAAAAACACTGTTTTGTGATGCCCCATTGAGTTGCAAATATCTGAGCCACACTACACAACTTGAGCATAAGCAGTTTAAAATTGTGTGAAATAAGGCCCTGTGTTCACAAGCTGTCTGGGAAACCCATGATTTGTTGTTGCCGCTCTGGAATATTTTGTCAAGACGTGCTTTAACTATTTTGGTGCTGACTCCCACGGCTATTATGTTCTATTCTGGCTGTAGACACATCAGTGTTTCATGAGATCAATAGTTCGAACCAACCATTTTAAGCAATGTCTGAAAAAGTTCTTCCATGTAATACATATGGTAAACTTCTCAGAATCATTTCTATTGACTTCACGTTTTTTTTTTTTTTTTTAAATGCAACAGTTCAATTGAATGTTCTAACCCAGCAGCCATTCCCAACCAGGGTTCCTGCAGAGGCTCCTCGAGTTGTGGCGAATTAACCTATCATCTAATGATGGCTGCGTAGTTCCAGGGCCAACACCACCTGGCAAGGCCAGCAGCAAGATATCAATGATCTTTTTAAGTGTCTAAAGGGTAGAATTCTGACCACCACTGTAAGAGGAGCATTTTCCCCTGGCCAACCAATGTAGACAACATTCTTCCCCTTGACCCCCCCCCCCCCAAAAAAAATTCTTACCCACCCATTCTCAACCAGGGTTCTGTGGTACCTCCTGAGGTTGCTAGGGGTTCCTTGAGTTGTGGCTGATTGACCTCTCATCTAATGATGGCTGCATAGTTCCATGGCCAACACGACATGGCAAAGCCAGCATCAACACATCAATGATCTTTTTTAGGGGTCTGTACAGGTAGCATTCTTACCACCACTGTAAGGGAAGCATTCTTTCCTGATCAACCAATGTGACAAACAAACAATCTTCCCACTGTCCACCAATAAATTCTAACCCAGCCATTCTCAACCACTGTTCCGTGGAACCGTAGGGTTCCTCCAGAGATTGCTAGGGGGTTCCTTGAGTTGTGGCTGATTGACCTCTCATCTAATGATGGCTGTATAGTTCCACGGCCAACACCACTTGGCAAGGCCAGCGGCAAGGCATCAGTGATCTTTTTTAGGTGTCTATAAGAGTAGCATTCTGACCACCACTGTAAGGGAAGCATTTTTTCCTGATCAACCAATGTGAGAAAAAAATCTTCCCACTGATCCCCAATAAATTCTAATCCAGCCATTTTCAACCACTGGTCTATGGAACCCTAGGGTTTCTCCAGAGATAGCTAGGGGTTCCTTGAGTTATTGCTGATTGACCTCTCATCTAATGATGGCTGCATAGTTCCAGGGCCAACGCTACCTGGCAAGGCCAGCAGCAAGATGTCAATGATCTTTTTAAGTGTCTAAAGGGTAGAATTCTGACCACCACTGTAAGGGGAGCATTCTTCCCTGGCCAACCAATGTGGGTAACATTCTTCCCCCTGACCTCCCCAAAATGTCTTACCCACCCATTCTCAATCAGGGTTCTGTGTTACCTTCAGAGGTTGCAAGGGTTCCTCGAGTTGTGGCTGATTGACCTCTCATCTAATGATGGCTGCATAGTTCCAGGGCCAACACCACCTGGCAAGGCCAGCAGCAAGACATCAATAATCTTTTTAGGTGTGTATAAGGGTAGAATTCTGACCCCCACTGTAAGGAGAGCATTCTTCCCTGGCCAACCAATATGGGGAACATTCTCCCCCCTGACCCATTCTTCCCCCTGAATTCATGAAGAAATTAATTTTTTTTACAGTTTTTATTGAATATGTTTTATAGCAGTTTTTGTTTTTGTTTTTTAATGTTCGGTCTTTTTTTGTTTATATAATAAAAAAATTAAACACCCAGTGGTGATCAAATACCACCAAAAGAAAGCTCTATTTGTGTGAACTTAAATTTCGTTTGGTTACAGTGTTGCATGACCTCGCAATTACCAGTTAAAATAGCGAAGTGCTGAATAGCAAAAAATGGCCTGGTCATGAAGGGAGGGTAAAACCTTCTGCAGCCTAAGTGGTTAAATAATACATTGTAAATACTAATTTGCTGAACTAAAATCTGCAATTCGTATCATCAATTATACTATAAGATACATATTTACATGAGGCAAATTCCAGTCTTTCTGGGGAAACACCCGGACAGTTTGATTGGATGAGATTGAATAATTTGCAGACGAAATGCCCGGCAGACCCCTAAGGTCTCGCTAGTTCATAGGGAAGTCCCACCAGCCCACTGACAGAAGACAATGCCCTTAAAGTTTAATTTTTCTGAAGGGGAAGAACTGCAGAAATCAGGTTGTTATCCCTGTACGAGAACTTTGATGTGGTCACTGTGGGGGGTCACCGAGCTATTAATGTACCCTTAGGAAAATAATTGACAAGCGAGGAAAGTTTCCCCAAGAGGATATCATCACTATTTGGCTTAATGCATCCTGACATTTCCCTTCAAACAGGAGGAAAGGCATTGAGGCAGCCTGGCACAGAAAATAATTGCAGCATAAATTATTAGAGGTGCCTTGTAAAATTTAATTAATGATTCGGAGATTTTTTCAATCCTGCGTTCCAGCCTGAATCCTTTGCCGTTTCCGTTCGCGTTAATCAACAGATTTGAATTCCTCACTTAGCAAATTATATCCTTGTCAGAGGGACCTGCTAGAGCCAGGAGTGTCTAATTCACTTTAAAAATGGAGTGGCAGACATATACTGGATGTATACAGTATATGGGCAGACGTAGATGGGGGAGGAGATGCAACATCAGCGCCGGTATCTATTATACCTTCATTGATGATGATAGTGGTGGGCGGGGGGATGGGCATTGAGGGTGGAAGCATTCCAAAAGCACAATTTTAAAGGGTATCTCCACTTACATGGGGGAAAAAAATAGCAAATAAAAAAAAATAATAATAATAATATCGCATATGTTCTGGAAATTTTGTAGATAGGCAACTCCTATCCTCATATTGATTAGTGATTCCAAAATAATAATAACTACTGCAGTAGAGAACAGACACAAAAGATATACAAAAGATACACTCAGCATCTTTCCTAATAACTGTTCTGTTTATTCAACGCAACTGAAGTTTTTTATACACATGATGAGTATTTAGGTATCACATTAACTAGTTAAGGACCGAGCCTATTATTCAGACTTGGTATTTACAAGTTAAAATAATTTTTTTTTGGCTAGAAAATTACTTAGAAACCCCAAACATTATTATTTTTTTTTTCCAGACACCCTAGAGAATAAAATGGCCATCGTTGCAATATTTTATGTCACACCGTATTCGCACAGCGGTCTTACAAACGCATTTTTGGGGGGGAAAAAATATACTTTTTGAATTGAAAAATAAGACAACAGTGAAGTTAGCCCAAATTTTTTTATATTGTGAAAGATAATGTTACGCCGAGTAAATTGATACCCAACATGTCACGCTTCAAAATTGCGCCCGCTCGTGGAATGGCGACAAACTTTGACCCTTAAAAATCTCCATAGGCAACGTTTAAAAATGTCTACAGGTTACCAGTTTTGAGTTACAGAGGAGGTCTAGTGCTAGAATTATTGCTCTCACTCTAACGATCGCGGCGATACCTCACATGTGTGTTTTGAACACTGTTTTTACGTATGCATTCGCTTCTGCGTGCAAGCTCTTGGCGGGACAGGGCGCTTTACATTTTTTTTTTTCTTATATATTTTACTTTTTATTTTTAATTTTTACACTGTCCTTTAAAAAAAATAAATACAAAATATAAGTAACGTTTATTCCTATTACAAGGAATGTAAACATCCCTTGTAATAGAAAAAAAGCATGACAGGACCTCTTAAATGTGAGCTCTGGGGTCAAAAAGACCTCAGATCTCAAATTTACACTTAATCGTAAAAAAAAAAAAAAAAAATTCCCGTTTAAGACCGTTGTCATCGCTTCCGTCATCCAGTGGTATGGAGCCGAGTGGGGGCCATCTTTCCCTCACTCTGTATCCAACCTCACAGGGGAAAGGACGCGATCCTCTCTGCCGCTACTGACGGCTCCGGTAAGCAGCGGAGATGCCCGGAGTGCGGCGGGAGGGGGGGGCCTCTCTTGCCCCCGATAAAGGTGATCTTTCAGGCGAATCTACTGCAGGGAACACCTTTATCTAAAAGAGGGCCGTCCGCTGTTGAAGAGGACACTGGGGTTATGGCAGCTATCTGCTGCCATAACAACGGTATTCCACTTCAAACAGCCGCTATATAATGACGGCGGAGCGGTCCGCAAGTGGTTAATATTACAGTTGTACTTTTGTACTTTTATGGTAACAAGGGGCGTAACATAGGCAGGCTAGTTCTAATCAGGACTCGAAAGAATGCAAACATGTAATGAAAACATTAATAGTGCCGTGCTCTGGATAAGTCACCTAACCATAGATCAAAGGTACCTTCATCCCAGACAAAGTGGAATTTTTTAAAAAGGTAAGAAAAAAGGGATTATTATGGTGCCATAAACACATAAAGTGTTATAAAAACATGTTTATTTGAATCCAAAATTTTAAAAAGAAAAGAGGGCCAGCAAAAGCTGCTCAAATTTCATAAAATAATTTCATACATATACAAGATGCACACAAATAGCTACTGTATCAATCATAATGCTTGTTGCTCGACATGTTTCGCTTTTCTGCTTCTTCAGGAGCTATAAAGCATATGCACCATATGGGTATGTTGTAATCAGTCTAATAAGCACCGCTGGAAGTACGAAAATTAATATAGGAGGGAATGCCAACACCAGCAGCTAATAGATCGCAGGAGGAGCACAACAGGGCCAGTGCAGCTTGAACTGGTATCAAATATTCTTCCCACAGGGTATAAAAGACAAAGGAAAAACGTCTTGGAATAGCCATCAAAAGGTAACCAGATTGGTTATCATAAGGCAACAATGGAGGGCAGATCACTAGCGTCCACCAAGATAGTCACAGATATCGATTAGAAGTTAGACATTTTTTTATACACATGATTACGTAGGTATTACATTAATATTACTGTTGTACTTTTGTACTTTTATGGTAACAAGGGGCGTAACATAGGCAGGCTAATTCTAATCAGGACTCAATGCAAACATGTAATGAAAACATTATTAGTGCCGTGTGCACAATGAGTGCTGTGTGCAATGTCAAAAGTCATATTGTAATTGAAAGTTAACAAAAATGACCTTTCCTTTTCAATCTGCAGCTGCTGTTATATTCTGTAAAATGCAATATGGCTACCTGGAAACGTTCTTTACACTCCATGTATAGAACCCCCCACCCCAATGTAATTTCCTGCATGTGTGATTGGCTTACTGATTTTCCAAGAATTCTACGATAAGATACAAGCCGGATTTGAGCATCCCCTGCAATATAAATGTAATTTTTGGTGAGATACTCTAAAAGGGAAAGCATGTCTAAAGGATTGCAGACCCTGCCAATTTCCCCATTAGGACCCTGTAAGTCCAGCAGCTGGTTCATAATTATAAAATCACTCCCATTCACATTCACTCTACGCATGGACACGGAGAAACAAACGGTTATTTCTTCAGAATAACAAAAGGTAGGAATCTGCAACAAAGTTTGAAAAAATCCCTGCATTATACAGAGATCACCCAGAGAGGGGAGTGTTTTTTTCTCAACAAAAGTGGAGTTACGCTTCAAGCTCTATGAAGAATGCAGACACTTAACGTGGAAGAAGTAACTAGGTAATAACTCCTCCAGACTATTAAAATAATCATGAAGTCAAGAACTGCATTTTTTAAAGCCAACCTCCAGGAAATGTGAAACGGATTTCTTGTAGTGGGCCTGCGCCCGCACTGCAAGGGTTAGCTGCTTGTTTAGTCTAGACCAGGGATCTCCAAACGTCCTAAACAAAGGGCCAGTTTACTGTACTTCAACTTTTAAGGGGGCCAGACTGTGAGCCATTGAGAGTAGAAAAGGTCCAGAGGGCAGTGGGAAAAAACAATGCCCCATCATTGGTGTGAGTGGGAGGAATTGTGTCCCATCAATGGAGTCATTGGGCCCCATTATTAGTGTCATTGGGAGAAATTGTGCCCCATTATTAGTGTCATTGGGAAGAATTGTGTCCCATCATTGGGCCTCTCTGCTGCTGGTGTCATTGGGAGGAATTGTGCCTCATCATTGGTGTCATTGGGAGGAATTGTGCCCCTTCATTGGTGTCAGTGAGGGGAATTATACTCCATTGTTGGTATCAGTTAATGAAATAGTGCTTCAAGGGCCAGATAAAAGCCAGCAAAGGGCCACATCTGGCCCCCGGGCCGCAGTTTGGAGATCACTGGTCTAGGGCAGTGGTCTCCAAACTGTGGACTACGGGCCAGATGTAGCTCTCTACTTGCTTTTACCCGGCCCTTGGGGCACTATTCCTTCCACTGATATGAGACAGTATTCCTCCCACTGACACCAGTGGTGGGGCAAAGTTTATTCCTCTGAAGCCAAATATGGGGGAATTATTCATCTGACTAATACTACTGCCACTGGCCAGTAGTCTGGTCCCTGTAAAGTCTGAAGGATGGTAAACTGGCCCATTATTTAGAATGTTTGGAGAACCCTGGTCTAGGGGAAAGGATAAGCACTTTAGCATATCTGATCTTACACCCCCCCAGCAGATGGCGCTCCCCCATGCTCTGGCAGTGCCTTTGCTTCATCACACCCAGTGCAGGGCTATGGAACATAGAGGACCGGTTCAGAAGTGTTGAGGGGGAGGTCAGTAAATCTACTTTAACAAGTCCCCTAGACCTAAACAGGCAATTAACCACCGCAGTGCAGGTGCAGCCCTACTGCAAGGATTGATACTTAAGTTTTTAGGAATTGGGCTCTCAAAATTTATGGAATACGGCATCCTAAAAGATTGGCATTTGGGAGAGTGGGATATCTTCAGTTTTGTCTTGAGAAGCTGAAGGATTGAGAACAAACTCCAGAGAAACCCGAAGGCACGACACTTTATCTAGTTTCCTTCCTGGCATTATCCTCCCTCTTCCCACAGTCACAGTTGTCCCTATAATATCCTAGAGCTTCTCTAGATGTTCTCACCAGTAGCTGTACTGGTTTCGCTGAGAGGAAGAGTGCCGATCCCGGAACATCACATGGTTTTCCTGAATGGAAACCACTAAACCACTTAAAGAAAAGCATTCAAGTTTTTTTTTGGGTACAATGTGGTATATTGTATTGCACTGACAAATATTGCATACAATAAAAAAGTTCTGGCATTACTGAGAACAAAGCTTTTTTCCCTATCTTGCATTGGGTCCCTATGCACCTGGTGGGAACAGGCCCTCAACGTGGACCTGAACTTTAAAAGTGAAGATTTACTATTGGATAGGCAGCTTTTAGAAGTGTTAATGGTTCCTGATCAGTACCAAGAAAATTTGACCCATTGTAAATAGCAGTTCACTTCCTGGTTTGTGCCTAGGCACTCTTGTGTCTACCATCTTATTGCTGCACATCTGCAGTGTGAGATCCAAGGCAGCCTTTTTCAAGCAGGGTGCCAGGGCAACCTGGGGTGCCTTCTGGATTCTTCAGGGGTGCCTTGGCAAAATGCCTAAAAATTGCCCCAAATTGCTCAAAAAAATGCCAACAAGCCAGAGGATGGATCAAGCCTGATTATTTGTTACACAAAGTCAAAGTTTTTTATTGTCCAGCATTAAAAACTGTGGGCACAACATGGGCCAGCTCAGGGCATCTCAACCGCCGATGACATCATAGGTTGATCAGGAGGACGTCAGGCGCTTGAAGATGTCCTTGTTTGCCCCATCTCCTCAGCACTGGGGTCATGTTAGCTGATGGAGAAGAGAAATGCTGAAATACTAGTCAGTACCAGTATGCAAAGGTGTATTTGCTTTGTGGGAATAGATCACCTCTAAAGCTGGCCATATACGGTCGAATTTCGAAAAAAAAAAAAAATTTAAAATCAGAAAATTTGTGCGTTTTGTGATCCGATGGCGCCACCATTGATTTCGAAATTCGGCCAACCAAGCCTTCAATTTCACCTCTTGTTGCTACAGAAAAGAATTTTCATGGCTGGGAATCTTCTTTTCTTTCCGGGAACTTTCTTTTCTTGCACATGCGCATTTCTTTTTCAATTACATTTCTCGCACGATTCTCCCATCATTGATTAGAAAATCGTTAGTTTTTCAAAAAATTTCCAACATGTCCGATTGCTCAAATTTTATTGCCGCACGACAATCGGCTGTTGCTGCAGCCCACTTAATGGTGCGAAATACGAACTAAAAATCTTAGATAAGATTTTCAAAAGAAAATTATTTCGAAATTCGACCCATGAATGGCCTGCCCAATGTTGGGTGCCCTACATGTGTAGATGCTGCTGTGTTATGAAAAAATTATGGTGCCATGAGGTTGTGCAGAATTTCAAGGGGTGCCTTGACTAAAAAAAAAAAAAAGGTTAAGAAACACTGATCTAAGGCATTGCTGGTCTCAGGAGGTTTGGCGTGAGATTTGGTGATGTCAAAACTGTTTACCTCACTGTTCTGCATGCTGGAGGCTTTGACATGAGGAAGCAAAACCCTGCCTCTACCAAGATGGCCTCCTTCTCAAAGATAAAGTGTGGAACAGGGCATAGTAAGTTATTAATGGTGAAATATCAGTTGTGAGTAGACCATAGGCAATACCAGTGACTAGTCCTTTGCCCTCTGTATTTCTTATTGTGGGCCCAACTTCCAGAGTTCAGTTCCTCTTTTACAATCCAATCATCCATTGATGACATGATAATGTACAAACAACATGGGGGGGGCACATGGGACAAGAATATGCTTGACGGTGACACCAACAACAAAGCAAAACCTTCAACATGGGATGAGCCAAGAAATGTGTGGACCATCCTTCCTTCCTGTCCTCTTCCATAGGTCAGCAGCTACAGCTAGCCACACATCGCCCACTGGTATACCCCGTACACACAATAGGATTTTCCGACAACAAAACTGTGGATTTTTTTCCGACGGATGTCGGCTCAAACTTGTCTTGCATACACACGGTCACACAAATGTTCTTCTGCTTGATTCCAAGCATGCGTGGAATTTTGTGCGTCGGAATTGTGTACACACGCTCGGAATTTCCGACAACGGATTTTGTTGTCGGAAAAATGTGAGATCCAGATCTCAAATTTTGTTTGTTGGAAATTCCGACGGAAAATGTTCGATGGAGCCTACACACGGTCGGAATTTCCGACAACAAGCTCCTATCGAACATTTGTTGTCAGAAATTCCGACCGTGTGTCCGGGGCATTACAGTTGTTGGGCCACAAGCTAAAATCACAGTTTCTTTACATGTATTAGCTTGCCAAATATTTCTACAGAGATCTTCAAGAAGTTAAAATCTTTGACTTTCAGGGCAGAATTTTTTTTTTTTTTATTGAACTTAGGAAAATGCTACTCTTTGTCATACTGTACTTATTTTTTGAATAGCGAAGAGTTACTTCAACAAACCATTAACCACTTCAGCTCCGGAAGATATACCCTCCTTCATTACCAGGCCATTGTTTTGCAATATGGCACAGCGTTACATTAACTGACAATTGCGCGGTCCTGCAACGCTGTACCCAAATAAAATTGATGTCTTTTTTTTCCCCCCACAAATAGAGCTTTCTTTTGCAATTTTTTTACACTATAAACAAAAAAAAATGGACAATTTTGATAAAAAAAAAAAAAAAATACAATATTTTTTACTTTCTGCTATAAAATATATCCAATAAAAAATTTTAAATCACATGTCTTCGTCAATTTAGGCCAATATGTTACATATTTCTGGTAAAAAAAATAAATCCCAACCTTAAATTGATTGGTTTGCGCAAAAGTTATAGTGTTCTTCAAACTATGGAATATATTTATGGAATTTTTTTTTTTTTTTACTAGTAATGGAGGCGATCAGCAACTTATAGTGGGACTGCGATACGGCGGCGGACAAGTCAGACACTAACTGACACTTTTTTGGAACCAGTGACACCAATACAGTGATCAGTGCTAGAAATATGCACTGTCACTATACTACTGACACTGGCTGGGAAGGGGTTAACATCAGGGGCGATCAAAGGGTTAACTGTGTACCTAGGCAGTGTTTTTATACAGTGTGGGAGGTGCTTTTACTAGGGGAAGACGTGGATCCTAGTCCCTGCTTTCCAGGAACACAGGATTAATGCCTTCCCTACTGACAGAACGGCAATCTGCCTTGTTTACATAGGCAGACCGCCGTTCTGCCTCTACCGAATGATCGGCGGGTGCCGGCAGACACCAAGTCTGCGGTACCGGCTGATCGGCTCCTGCTATGTATAATCACAGCGGGAGCGAGCCAGCAGCGGCACGCATTCGCGCCCGCTTTTCGGAACAGCCGGATTATGTACTGTATATATATATATATATATATATATATATATATATACGTGATCCAGCGCACAGCTGCCGCCCTGTAGCAGTAAAACTAGGGCTGTCAACAAGTGGTTAAGCTGGGTATACACTAGCAGATTTTCAAACTAAAATTTGTATGAAAAGTTGTACAAAGATTTGCTGTACATTCCACTGTTTGGCGAATAGACAAGTGCATGACGGAAAAATGTGTTTTGTTTCATTTTGATTCGTTAATCTAGTTATTTTGTTTAGTTCGATTCAGTTGATTCGTTCAATTCATATTCGGAATTCGGATTTGGAATTTTCAAATTTTCTTAGAATTTACAGATTTTTTTCGCTTCGAAACGTTCAAAATCGATACATTTTCAAATCAGTCAAAACTAAAATGTTATATTATTTTTGATTTGAATGCAGCAAAGTGAACAAACAAAAGAAAAAATCTTCATCAAATGATTACAATGACTCTTTAACCACTCGCCGACCAGCCGCCGTCATTATACTGCGGCAGGTCGGCACGTTCCCGCGAGCCGTCGTAGCTATACGTCGGCTCCTTTAAGCGGGATAGCAGGTGCGCGCCCACTGCACTGCGAGGGGTGCCAATGCTTGTGACCGGCGGTCGCAAGCGATCGCGGGCACGAGAGGCAGAACAGGGACGTATGTGTGTAAAGAGAGGAGATGCAGATCGTGAGTTCCTAATAGCCACGATCTGTCATCTCCTATAGTCAGTCCCCTCCCCCTACAGTTAGAACATACAGTCAGGGAACACAGTTAACCCCTTGATCGCCCCCTAGTGTTAACCCCTTCCCTGCCAGTGACATTTATACAGTAATCAGTGCATTTTTATAGCACTGATCGCTGTATAATTGTCAATCGTCCCAAAAATGTGTCAAAAGTGTCCAATGTGTTGGCCATAATGTCGCAGTCACGATTAAAATCGCAGAGCGCCGCCATTACGAGTAAAAAAAATAATAATAATAATAAAAATGCCACAAATCTATCCCCTATTTTGTAGACGCTATAACTTTTGTGCAAACCAATCAATATACGCTTATTGCGATTTTTATTACCAAAAATATGTAGAAGAATACGTATCGGCTTAAAGTGAGAAAAAAAATAGCTTTTTTTAAAAAAAATTGGGGATATTTATTATAGCAAAAAGTACAAAATATTGTGTTTTTTTCAAAATTGTAGCACATAAAAATAAAAACCGCAGAGATGATCAAATAGCACCAAAAGAAAGCTCTATTTGTGGGAAAAAAAGGACGTCAATTTTGTTTGGGCACAGCGTCGCATGACCGCGCAATTGTCAGTTAAATCGACGCAGTGCCGAATCGCAAAAAATGGCCTGGTCATTCAGCAGCCAAATCTTCCGAGGCTGAAGTGGTTAAACATTGGAAAAATATATTTTTTTGAAGTTAAAAAAAAAATAATTTTTAAAAAACTAGAAAAGTAAATTACAAAATGATATCTTTTATAAATCGGAGAAGGGGGGGCCCTATCAGGTAGGCTGTACGGGGGCCCCATGATTTCTAACGGCAGCCCTGTTCACAACATGCAAACATTTGGTGGGAATTTTGCCATCATTTTGGGTATCGAATATTGGTCATTGAGCAGCCAAATCTTCCGGGGCTGAAGTGGTTAAATCACCTTTGGCTTAAAGTGGTTGTAAACCCCAAAAAAAAACAAAAACCTGCAAGACAAAGGCATAATGAGCTAGTAAGCACAGCATACTAGCTCATTATGTATTACTTACCTGAGATCGAAGCCCCCTCAGTGGTCCTCGTTTACCGATCCAGCCGGGGACATTGCTCCCGAAGCTACTTCCGGGTATCGCGGGCTCCGGCGCTGTGATTGGCCGGAGCCGCGATGACGTCACCTCCGCGCATGATGCGTGCGGGAGCCGCCGGCAACGGAACAGTCTAACTGAAGCAGTCTAACTGGTACGTACCATTGCTTCAGTTGACGTTCGACTGGAGTTCAATGTAAAAATTCGATTCGAAACTTCATTCCCAATTTCCGGAATTTGGACAAATTTTATGTTATACGGAGCATTCAGTAACATTTTTGTTTATATTGTAATTCGGGTATTCGGATGTATCCGAATCTCCGAATAACGCAAAATTTGTCCGAAATTTTAATTCGGAGCGAAGCGAACCGCACATGTCTGTTGGCGAATGTTGTTCCAAAACTTCCTTTGCTATTGTGGAATGAATGTAATTTCCAGAAAGAAAAATCACATTCGCTGCTAAGAAAAACGTTTGTTCGAGAAAATATTTCCACGCTGCGCCTTTTCACGTCGCGGTGGTTGAAAACGAACTCACTAACAATTAGAAAATTTAACGACGGTTCTAAAAATGACACTACATTACATTTTTGTCGAAAAATCTACCATTGCATACCCAGCTTTATATCTGTAAATGATATTTGTCAGCAAAGAAATTACATTTAGTACAGGAACGTTGCCGTTTAGGGCATAATGTAGCTCAGGGAAAGAAAAACATGAACACTTTAATAGACTTTCATGAAACCACAAACTAATTGAAAAAAAAAAAAACAATTTTACCCTTCAGGCATAAAAGTGGGGTTGAGCGGTTGATGCAAAAAGCGTTGCATTGCCGTGAAAACTTGGACCACCCAGAATCATGGTTTTAGAACCTCTTTTTATGATAATGGACAAGGGTTTGGTAGTGTTATGTTATAGTGCATTATGGTTATATAATGCTTATTCTTTAAGGGTTATTGCGGTGCCTGCAATAAACTCTGAAATATGTTACTTTCTAAAAAAAAAAAAATGTAAAAAAAATTTAAAAAGGGACCTAAAGTTTCCATAGCTGTGTGCAGTATGTACGTTGCACCACCTGTACATAAAATCTGATATTTTCTGGTTTTTATGTTATTGTTCCTTGACATCAGCCAACGTGTTTCTTATGGTCACCAGTACACAGTGCCCTCTGTACTCTGGACTCTCTACAACTTGATCTAGGAGGGGATGTAAAGTCCCAGCCATGCGTGGCCAACTTTGGAAGAATTAGCTTCATGCATCTACAATAGTGGTTCTCAGCCTCAGCCCTCAAGTACCCCCAACAGGCCATGTTTTGGGAATTTCTCTTAGATATAGAATAGCTGTCCAAAATACCAAGCCATTGACTTCTTATTTAAAGCACCCGTGCTAGATAAAGGAAAGCCTGCACACATGGCCTGTTGGGGGTACTTGAGGACTGAGGTTGAGAATCACTGCTCTACAAGCACAGCCACTAGGAGTAAAGCTTGTCTTGGTTCTCTTTAAAGTAGAACTAAACGCAACACGTTTTTATATTTTCGATAGAGTAAGGGAGAGTTACAGCCCCTGTCAGATTTTTTTTTTTCACCATTTGTGTCCTATTGGGGAGATTTACCTTCACTTCCTGTCCCATAGCCCAAACAGGAAGTGAGAGAAAATCCCTGCAAATTAAAGGAATCCATTGGAGCCTCCAGGTCACCAGAACTAGTGTGCCCATTGGAAGGTTTCCTCTTTACTTTTCTGGGGACAACCCAAAATTTGAGATGTTTTTTTACTCTCACTTCCAATGCTAATGGTAAACAAGACAAATAGAGAGAGTAAATCTCCCCAACGGAGGAACAGACAGCAATAAAAACCTAATTCGTGTTCTAATCTCTCTGCACTATAACCAAAACTAAATTTTAAAAAAGTTTTGCTTTTAGTTATACTTTAACTACTTGTGTATTTTTGGGTGTGCTTTACGCAGCGCTTTACATATACATTGTACATTCACCTCAGCTTACAATCTAAGGTCCCTAACTCACATTCATACATACTAGGGACAATTTAGACAGAAGCCAATTACCCTACCAGCATGTATTTGGAGTGTGAGCGGCACAGTGGTGTAGTGGATAGCACTCTCGCCTAGCAGTAAGAAGGTTCACTGGTTCAAAGCCCAACCATGACACTACCTGCCTGGAGTTTGCATGTTCTCCCTGTGCCTGCCTCCGGGTACTCAGGTTTGGAACTTTTAAACGGTATTTATCAAAGGGGTTGTAAACCTTTGTGTTTTTTCACCTTAATGCATCCTATGCATTAAGGTGAAAAAACACCTGGCAGTGACTGGCAACCCAGCCCCTCCATTTTACTTACCTGAGCCCTGGAACTTGATGCTCTGTCTCTCTGCCCGGGGTTCTCGGCTCTTGATTGGATAGACTGATAGTAGTGCAGCCATTGGCTCCCACTGCTGTCAATCAAATCCAATGACGCGGGCGCCGGGGGGGCGGGGCCGAGTCATACATTCGGCGGCAATGAGGCCGAATGCAGGACTCGGAAGCGTGCCCGCAAGGTAACCCCCTCGGGAGAGCGCTTCTCCTAGGGGGGTTATCTGATGTGGGGAGGAGCAGCGAGAGCTGCCTGGGGACCCCAGAAGACAAGCTTCGGGGCCACTCTGTGCAAAACGAGCTGCACAGTGGAGGTAAGTATGATATGTTTGTTGTTAAAAAAAAAAAAACCCTTACAATCACTTTAACATCTGCAGGTCAAATAGGTTACACCTGTAGGTGTGTTCTTTCTTGGCCTCCAGTTGGGTGCTCCTCTCCCTTAAAGTGGATGTAAGCCCTCACATATACCCAGTGAAGTGAACAGCCTCAGATGATACACAGAGATGAAACTAATCTCCCTACATAAGTTTTTTTTATATATTTCTGCTGTCTTCATATTTTCTCTTCCTGTTCAGCACTGCAGTGAAGTCTGGGCATACAGCCAAGACAGCTGATTGGAGGAAAGGCACACACCCCCTCTCCTCATAAGTAGAGACTTCCAGAGCTGTTCCTTGAATAGCTCAGCTTTCTGCTAATCTATTTATAGCATCCTCCCCAACACAAAACCCAGGCTGCTTTTATCTCAGTTCACAGAGAACTTGTCAGAAGTTATCATGCCGATAACAGAAGAACGTAGCAGGAGACTCAGTGCTTTGAAGAGAGATAAGAAAACACTGAAGATATATGTGCCCAGCTCAAATTTCATAAATTGGGTATACATCCACTTTAAGGTTGTGCAATGTTGAGATGATCGTCAGCATGGTGTACTCTATTTCAGTGGTTCTCAACCTCAGCCCTCAAGTACCCCCAACAGGCCATGTTTTCAGGTTTTCCTTTACTTTGCACAGCTGCTTTAAATCGATATCAATGACATGGTATTGATAAGAGCTATTTTGTCTAAGGGAAGTTCCAAAAAACAGTACCCATTGGGGGCACTTGGGGACTGGGGTTAAGAACCACTGCTCTATTTGAACTCCTGAAGAAGCCTACCTGGTGAAACGCGTCGGCAGATCACACCTTACTTCTGTTTCATCTAATTTAACATATCACCATTATAACATGTTCTATATATGCAATTTTCAGATTGGGGAAGGCGTTTTGGGGTTCACTGTACCGAACGTTGTATGTGATATCATCCATTTACCTGTTTTTATGGGTATATTCCCTGGTTTCAATCAAGTTTTGTAATAAAACCTTATGTGTTTTATGTAAAGCTGTGTATCAGTAATTTCTTCCTGAGGGTGAGAGAGCACCTTTAAAGTTCCACATACTTTAATTTTTTTTACGTTTTTTTGATAAGGATTGGTAAGCTGCAATATATGATTTTTTTTTTTATTTGGGTTTAGAAAACAATAGACCAGATGGCAAATATTTCAGTTGATATAAAATAATTCCCCTTTCTGCTTTGGACCTACAGATCTGTAAATACCGTCTTAAATCAAACTTTCTCTGGTTTTTCAAACCCATTGCCTTGAAGTTCTAATGTAATTAATGTTGATTTCAGGCTGTGAAGTGCAGGCGTAAATAAGAGCAGGTGACATTGCAGGAGAGAGAGAGCGCTTGTCTCTGCACTTTCAATCTTTACAAGTCCCCAGAATCTAGTCTTACAGTAACACGTATTAAATAACAGCACAATTCCCCCCCCCCCCCCGACCATTACAGCTCTCCAGTTATTTTAAACTTCAGCCGATGTAACTTCTCCAGCAGACGCCCCGGGCTTCGTGTCTGCCTGAAGTCCATGAGTTTTTTTGGTTTTTTTATACAAATTCATCTCCAATATTCGATCCCCAAAATGATGGCAAAATTCCCACCAAATGTTTGCATGTTGTGAACAGGGCTGCCGTTAGAAATCATGGGGCCCCGTACAGCCTACCTGATAGGGCCCGCCCCCCTTCCCCGATTTATAAAAGATATAATTTTGTAAGTTATTTTTCCATTTTTTTAAAAATTATATTTTTTTAACTTGAAAAATCATTTTTTCAATGTTTAACCACTTCAGCCCCCGAAGATTTGGCCGCTGAATGACCGGGCCATTTTTTTGGCGATTCGGCACTGCGCCGCTTTAACTGACAATTGAGCGTTCGTGGGACGTTGCACCCAAACAAAATTGACGTCCTTTTTTTTCCCCACAAGTAGAGCTTTCTTTTGGTGGTATTTAATCACCTCTGTGTTTTTTATTTTTTGCGCTATAAACAAAAAAAGAGCGACAATTTTGAAAAAAAACACAATATTTTGTATTTTTTGCTATCATAAATATCCCCATTTAAAAAGAAAAAAAATATATATATTTTCTCAGTTTAGGCCAATATATATTCTTCTACATATTTTTGGTAAAAAAAAAATCGCAATAAGCGTATATTGATTGGTTTGCACAAAAGTTATAGTGTCTACAAAATAGGGGATAGATTTATGGCATTTTTATTATTATTATTTTTTTAATAGTAATGGCGAAGATCTACGATTTTTATCGGGACTGCGACATTATGGCGGACAGATAGGGCACATTTTTGGGACCAATGGCATTTATACAGAGATCAGTGCTATAAAAATGCACTGATTACTGTAAAAATGTCACTGGCAAGGAAGGGGTTAACACTAGGGGGCGATCAAGGGGTTTAATGTGTTCCCTGTTTGTGTTTCTAACTGTAGGGGGAGGGGACTGACTAGAGGGTATGACAGATCGTGATTCCTAGCTATTAGGAACTCACAATCTGTCTCTCCCCACAGAACAGAACAGGGATTTGTGTATTTACACACACACGTCCCTGTTCTGCCTCTCGTGCCCGGCGGTCATCGCGACCTTCGGCCACGGGCATCGGCACCCCCCGAGTGCAGCATGCGCGTGCACGCCTGCTACCAGGCTTAAAGGAGCCGACGTACAGCTACGACGGCTCGCGGGATCGTGCCGACCTGCCGCAGTATAATGACGGTGGCTGGTTGGCAAGCGGTTAAAAAAAAATTTTAATTTTCTTTTTTACAACACTGGATAAAAAATCTGGGGTCTGAACAGGCCCCTGACATCTCACCTTTTGAGACAGAGAAAGAAATTGTGGACACTGATTCTTCCTTTCTATGCAGCCTCAGCTGCACTGAAGATGAATGAACAGGAGACAGAGGCTCCTGTTCATTCATAAACTGAAGCATAGTAGGCAGAGTTTACTATGCTCAGTTATCAATGGACACAGGAGCGATCACTGTGTCCAATTCAGAAAAGAAAGAGGCCGGTAAATTACTTATCTACCGGCCCCTTCCCCGACTCTCCATCTACCTGTGTACCCACAGCAACTGGCGGGAAAGGAAAGCCAGCATCAGAGGCGAGGGGTGCCTGGGAACACAGGGGGAAATCAGATGTGGGCAGTACAGGGAGGGGGGTGGGTGTGGTGGGACGGGAAGACAATTACAGAACGATGCACTGTGTCTGTGTCTCTCCCTCCAGCAGCTGAAAGCCGGCAGGAGGGAGAGGGGGAGAAAATGGCTTTCAGCTGCTGGAGGGAGAGACACAGTGCATCATTCGGTATTTGTCCTCCTGTCCCGACGCACCGATCCCCCTGCTGTCCGGGCTACCCTGTGGGCCCAGGCCCCCTGCAGGAGGCCCGGTGGTACCCCCCTTTCAGTGGCCCTGGTTGTGAAGCTCTAACCCTGCGTTTCCCAATCTTTGTTAAGTGGCGGCACCCTTTAAAAGTATGCAAAATCTGGAGGTACCCCAATCTAAAAACATAAAAAATCGTAATTGTTACTTGTCAATGGGAACCTGAGCCTGGGATGGTGCTTGTGGGGTGTATTTTTGCTGTTGCATTCATTGCACTGTGTAGTTATACAGTACAGACAGTTACAAGCTGCTCAGGATGAGAAGGGGTTAACTGTGTCTAGACTCTTTCCGGGGCTTTCTGAGTCCTGCCCCCTGCTGTAAGCCACATAAATACAGGGGAGAGCTCAGAGCTCTCTCTCTCTTCCACATGAGATTTATAGAGGAAGGTCTGCTGCATCATGTAGGTTAACTGCTCATTTTCTCTAGGGGTGAACGCTGCTGCACCTATACTCACCCGATCCTTCGACCCTCTGCAAAATGGCGCTCCCCCAAGTCCAGCAGTGGTCTGTTCCTGACGTCTTCATGTCCAGAGCCAGTCTATGGGGATGATGATGTCAGGAAAAGTCCACAGCACAAGACCGCAGGGGAGCAGAAGCCAAAGGGACCAGTCTCACGCTGGGTGAGTATATCTTGGCTCTCCAAGCCCCTGGACCAAAACGAGCAAGTTAACCCATGCAGTGTGGGCACAGCCCTACTGCATTGTAAAAAAATAATAATAATTACCCAGAGTTATGCTTTAAGCCTGGGTTGAAGCCACACGGGGTACAAAAGCAAGGCCACTATAAAGGGTGTGCTCAGCAGGAACAATGCAAAAGAAGAGTGGTTGCCACGGGTAACAAAGTGCTGGTGGTGAGTAAATAGCAGCCGGTCATGAAGCATGGTTCCTGGCGCAGGAGACAGGTCTTCCAGTAGGTCCTTCAGTAGCGAGTCCTCAAGTCGGTGATCTGGTTCCCTCCCTAGCGGTCGGTTCCCCAAAGTGACTGGGACCAAACCTGAGGTACGAAGACCTAGCCGCATTGTATGGGGGAGACAAGCAGTTAACTGCTTAAGGGCCACGCATGAGGTCCAGTGTCAGGAGCCAGGGAGCGTCTCCGCTCGCCGGGCTCCGGTGCGCATGCGCACGGGACGAGCGCTTCGCCGCACACCCGTCCGCGGCCTGATGGTGCGGCGCGCGCGGGTGCACGGCGGTCCTCGTGTGCGCGCCGTAGCCCGTGCGGGTGCCCGGTAGCGCGTCACACTGACGCGCTCGCCGGGCAGGGAGGCTATATCTGACGGCTCCAGCGCCCAGTCGGGTTGCTGGTTTGTCGTCAGCTCTCCCTGTTCCCTGAGCCTGTGTTACCCTGTGATCTGCCTGTCTCTGTGTACCGAACCTTTGCTGGACTGTTAACCACTACTCTCCCGGATTGCCCCTGTACTTATTGCCTGATCTGTGTACCGAACCTCTGCTGGACTGTTAACCACTACTCTCCCGGATTGCCCCTGTACTTACTGCCTGTCTCTGTGTACCGAACCCTGGCCTGTTTAACTACTACTCTGCTGGACTATCCTGTCAATAACCTGCCTGATCTGTGTACCAAACCCCTGGCCTGTTTAACTACCACTCTGCTGGACTGTCTTGATTATACCTGCCTGATCTGTGCACCGAACCCTGGCCTGCTTAACCACCGCTCTGCTGGATCTTGTGATACTCTGATTACTACCTGCTTGTTCCCTAACCTCTGCTTGTGTTTTCAGCTCTGCTTTCTGCGGATCCCAAGACACCCGCTTCCAGCTTTGGTACCTACTATCCTACCAGAAGCCCGTGCCTCCGCGTGCCCTCAGCCTTCTGTACCCATTTCGGGGGTCTGGGTGCGCGTGGTCGTAAGGGCGAGCCGCTCTCGGCATCTCGGCCTCGGTGAGTATTTGTCCGTGACAGTACAAACCAGCCAGATGTCCGAGGCCGACAGAGCGCGCTCTCCTCTGGAGATCCTGTGCCAACAAGTATCTACCCTCGCTGACTCCGTACAGAAGTTACAAGAAGGTTATACACAAATTGATAACCGTCTGCAGCAGATCACCGGGTTACTACCCTCCGCAGCCGCAGCTCCTGCACCCAGCAGTGGGGGTTCACTTCCCCAAGCTCCGGCCAACCCCACTGTGGTCATGGCCCTTCCCGAGCCCAGGGTCCCTACACCTAAACAGTTCTCGGGAGACCGCAAGAAGTTTAGGGCTTTTAAAAACGCATGTTCCCTCTACTTCGCTCTACAGCCAAGAACCTTCTCCTCGGAAATCGTCAAGGTGGGGTTTGTGATTTCCTTGCTATCCGAAGAACCCCAGGCTTGGGCCCACAGCCTAATGGAACAGAGCAGTCCTGCCCTGAACACTATCGAGGCCTTCTTTGAGAGCATGACCCAGCTCTACGATGATCCGCAACGTATGGCTACAGCCGAAGCTATCTTGCACCATTTGTCCCAAGGAAGAAGACCTATTGAGGACTATACTGTGGAATTCCGTAAGTGGGCGGCCGATACAAACTGGAACGAGCCGGCCCTACGTTATCAATACCGTCAAGGCTTGTCTGAATTACTCAAAGACGAGTTAGCTAGGATGGAGACCCCTGCTTCACTAGAGGAACTCATTCAAGCAGCTACGAAGCTCGATCGGCGTCTTCGGGAGTGGCGCTCAGAACGGTTTCAGTTGCCTCGCCCCGCCTGGGCGTCGCCAAGGCCTCACTCCACAGTATCCTCAACCTCATCTTCAGTTACCACTGCATCGGTCCCTGAGGTCGAACCAATGCAGCTCGGCTTGGTCCGAGGTCCGTTAACCTCCGAAGAGAAGCAGCGCAGGCGGCAGTCTAACCTATGCCTCTATTGCGGAGGAACCGGACACTTCCTACGCAGCTGTCCGATCAGGCCCAGTAAGTTCCCTCAGTCAAACGTATTGAACTTTCCAAACAATAACATTCCCAAGGCTTATGTGATGTTGTTTATTTCCCTACAGCTTCCGGAAAGGGAGACTCGCCTGCAGGCCATCGTTGATTCCGGAGCCTGCAGTTGTTTTATAGATTCCGCCTTGGCACACAGGTTGAAGATCCCTTTACAAACCAAAGAGCAGGATCTACAAATACATTTGGCCGACGGATCCCTTCCTTGCTCTGGTCCCATCACCCAGGAGACCCAACCTATTCCAGTAATCACAGACTCCGGCCACCGGGAGTTTTTACGGCTTGACTTAATTCATTCACCAATCTTTCCCGTCATACTTGGCCTACCATGGTTACAAGCTCACAATCCACTAATCAAATAGAGTACCAAGACAGTATCCTTCTCTTCTCAGTATTGCTCTCAGCACTGCCGGCTCCCGGATTCCAAAGTTTGCGCCACAATGGTGGCACCACCAGGCAATCTCCAACACGTCCCCTCCGAGTACCTCAAGTTTCAAGAGGTTTTCAGTAAACAAATGGCTGACCGCCTACCACCTCACCGGGCCTACGACTGTCCAATTGACCTTCTTCCTGGATCCGAGATTCCATTTGGCCGGATATTTCCTCTTTCTGAAACCGAGCTGGAGGCTCTAAAGCAGTACATAGACAAAAACCTTGAGAAAGGTTTCATCCGCCCTTCATCCTCACCCACCGGAGCGGGTATCTTTTTCGTTGGGAAGAAAGACGGTACCTTAAGACCCTGCGTAGATTATCGACAGCTTAACAACATCACAATTAAGAACCGGTACCCGTTACCGCTCATTCCCGAGTTATTCCAGAGGTTCCGATCAGCTAAGGTGTTCTCTTAACTTGATCTCCGAGGGGCCTACAATCTCGTCAGGATCAGGGCTGGAGACGAATGGAAGACGGCTTTTAGATCCAGATTCGGGCACTTCGAGTATTTAGTGATGCCATTCGGACTCTGCAACGCTCCAGCCACCTTCCAACATCTAGTGAATGACATATTTCAACAATATTTAGATGACTTCCTTGTGGTATATCTGGACGATATCCTTATCTTCTCCCCTACGCTAGAGATGCACAAGAGGCATGTTAAAACGGTTCTTGCCATTCTTCAACAACACAAGCTATACCTGAAAGCCGAAAAGTGCGAGTTTGAGAAATCAACCATACAGTTCCTGGGATTCATACTTTCTACCAATGGGGTCGCAATGGACCCACAGAAGATTCAGGCAATTCAGGAGTGGCCGGCCCCATCTAATAAAAAAGGGGTACAGAGGTTTATAGGATTCGCCAATTTCTATCGGAAATTTATTGTTGGATTCTCGGCCATTGTGGCACCTATTACCCAATTAACCCGGCAACACAGTTCTTTTCAGTGGTCCGCAGCTGCTCAAGAGGCTTTCCTTAAGTTAAACAAATTGTTCAGTTCCGCTCCAATCCTCTGCCATCCTGACCCGACTCAACCCTTCGTACTGGAGGTGGACGCATCGGAAATCGCAACTGGAGCAATTCTCTCCCAGAGACAGGGACCAAAGGCCATCCTACACCCAGTAGCTTTCGCTTCTCGGAAACTCAGTCCACCGGAACTCAATTACGATGTGGGTGACAGAGAGCTGCTGGCTATAAAGTTCGCTTTAGAGGAATGGAGGTATCTGCTGGAGGGGGCAGTTCATCCGGTGATGATCTTTACGGATCACAAGAATCTCGAGTACCTCAGAACAGCAAGACGGTTAAAACCCCGCCAAGTCCGTTGGGCCCTCTTCTTTTCTCGCTTCAATTTCCATATAGCATACAGACCTGGGGCAAAGAACGGGAAGGCCGATGCCCTTTCACGGATGTTTTCCGCAGACTCTCAAATACCAACACCCAGCACGATCCTCTCTCCTCAAAATTTCCTCGGACTAACTCAGGCAGACTTAATATCATCCATCAAATCTTCATCAGGCGCATGTACAGAACCAGCTGTGCATTCCCTGAAAAGATACGAAGATCTTTTCTGGATTAAAGGAAAAATATTTGTACCACAAGTGACGCGGCCCTTAGCCCTTCAGATGTGTCATGATCACAAGATGGCAGGACATTTTGGGAATAAGAAGACGGCTGAACTCCTTTCTCGTTCTTTTTGGTGGCCAGGATGGAGAAGGGATTGTAAAGAATATGTGGCGTCCTGTTCCCTGTGCCAGAGAAACAAGGGCCAAAACACCAAATCCTGGGGTCTGCTCAGACCTTTGCCCATTCCGGAACGACCATGGGTTGATGTGTCCATGGACTTCATCGTTGACCTACCCAGCTCAGAGAATTTTTCCACCATCCTTGTTGTTGTCGACCGCCTTTCCAAAATGGCCCACTTCCTGCCCATGAGGGGTACTCCCTCTGCCGTAGACACGGCCAACATCTTTCTAAAGGAGGTTGTTAGGCTCCATGGGATACCAAGGAGCATCGTGTCGGACAGAGGCGTCCAGTTCACGTCCAAATTCTGGAGGGAACTATGCAAGGCACTGGGTATCAACATTTGTCTTTCTTCAGCTTATCATCCCCAAAGCAATGGCCAGACGGAGAGGACCAACCAGACACTAGAGCAATACCTCCGCTGCTTCTGCTCGGGTTCTCAGGATGATTGGGCGAGCCTCCTCTCCTACGCTGAATTTGCGTACAATAACTCAATCCATGCCTCTACCAACCAGACTCCTTTCTGGACCAATTGCGGGTTCCATCCCACGTCCTTTGCTAACAATATCCCCGAAACGGCAGTCCCTGCAGTCCAGGATAGGATAATTTCGTTACAATCTAACTTTCAGAGAATTCAAGACACACTACGCAAAACCCAGGAGGACTACAAGAAACAGTACGACCGGGGCAGAAAGGCAAACCCAAGATTCGACGTAGGAGACGAGGTCTGGCTGTCCACCGTTAATCTGAGATTACCACTGCCATCTCGAAAGCTCGGGCCTAAATTCATTGGGCCTTTTCAAGTCAGGAGGATCATCAACCCTGTGGCTGTGGAGTTGGCACTTCCCAAGACATATCGGATTCACCCCGTTTTCCATGTGTCACTATTGAAGCCTGTGGTGCCCAGCCCTTTTCCAGGAAGAAGAGAACCCCCTCCTCCGCCAGTCAGAATCGATGGCGAGAATGAATTCGAAGTGGAATCCATTCTTGGTTGTAGAAAGAGGGGCAGGCAGCTACAGTACCTGATTCAATGGAAGGGGTATCCCCCCGAAGATAATTCCTGGGAGCCCGCCAGGAATCTGCACGCCCCACAGTTAATTCAAACGTTTCATCAAGATCATCCGGAATTGATGGCCAGCCTTGGCGTCCAGTGTCCGCCCTTAGGAGGGGGGCACTGTCAGGAGCCAGGGAGCGTCTCCGCTCGCCGGGCTCCGGTGCGCATGCGCACTGGACGAGCGCTTCGCCGCACACCCGTCCGCGGCCTGATGGTGCGGCGCGCGCGGGTGCACGGCGGTCCTCGTGTGCGCGCCGTAGCCCGTGCGGGTGCCCGGTAGCGCGTCACACTGACGCGCTCGCCGGGCAGGGAGGCTATATCTGACGGCTCCAGCGCCCAGTCGGGTTGCTGGTTTGTCGTCAGCTCTCCCTGTTCCCTGAGCCTGTGTTACCCTGTGATCTGCCTGTCTCTGTGTACCGAACCTCTGCTGGACTGTTAACCACTACTCTCCCGGATTGCCCCTGTACTTATTGCCTGATCTGTGTACCGAACCTCTGCTGGACTGTTAACCACTACTCTCCCGGATTGCCCCTGTACTTACTGCCTGTCTCTGTGTACCGAACCCTGGCCTGTTTAACTACTACTCTGCTGGACTATCCTGTCAATAACCTGCCTGATCTGTGTACCAAACCCCTGGCCTGTTTAACTACCACTCTGCTGGACTGTCTTGATTATACCTGCCTGATCTGTGCACCGAACCCTGGCCTGCTTAACCACCGCTCTGCTGGATCTTGTGATACCCTGATTACTACCTGCTTGTTCCCTAACCTCTGCTTGTGTTTTCAGCTCTGCTTTCTGCGGATCCCAAGACACCCGCTTCCAGCTTTGGTACCTACTATCCTACCGGAAGCCCGTGCCTCCGCGTGCCCTCAGCCTTCTGTACCCATTTCGGGGGTCTGGGTGCGCGTGGTCGTAAGGGCGAGCCGCTCTCGGCATCTCGGCCTCGGTGAGTATTTGTCCGTGACATCCAGACATGAGGTCGGCGCTAGGTACTCAGCAGGACCCCATTCTGTCACTGGGAGCTAGGTGGCAGAAATACACTGGACTGGTGGGGAGGGCATAGGCTCAGCGGTGTCAGCGGTGTCCCTAAATGCAACATACATCAGGCAAGGGTGTGTAGTAACACAGGACAGTACGTTTCATAGAGGAACTCTGTATGTTTCACTACTGCAAACAATGTACGGCTCATCTCTAAGCTGGGGTACCGCCATAATGTTTGATTCTCACATGACCGCGGCCCCACCTGGTCCCAGGCATTGAAGACCTCATACACGGAGAAAGGTGCCCCCACGTGTAGGGTGAGTAGGCCCTGCCCACAATTTGATGTAGTCAGCAGGATACGTCCACTCCATGCACTTGAAGACCACCACTAAAGAGACCAAGGACTTATCCCTTGTCCTCCTTTGTCATCCAAGGTGTGAGAGAACCTGTCATCAGCTCATAAAGGAGGAGGTAGGCCGATCAAACCGGAGAAAAAATGCAGTGACCTGCTACCCTTCATGGCCAGTAAACCTAGCAATAAAGTCACAAAGTCCACATCCAAGATCTGATGGTTCTTAGATCAGCCTTTCTCAACTTTAACGTTGAATAACCTTCAATAACATTGAACTTTCAGATCTCAGGGAACCACGTTCATGAATGTACAAGTTCTCCGCTAAAGTGCAGCGTTTTCTCCCGTTTCTCTCGGCCTGCCTCCTTTGTGAGCTGATGACAGGTTCTCCCTCACTTATAAAAGAAAAAAAAAAATCAATAATTGTTTGTGACGACGATTATGTCCCTAGGTGTAGAGACGACGAGGTCGTGACACAATTAAAACGCCAATACCAATGTAGGTGATCTGGTTAGTTTTAGTAAAACAGGCAGCCGAGCGACAGCCACGGAAAATAAAACACTAAATTATTACAGCGAGCCTCTGAAAAGCAACTGGAACCGAAAACACCACTTAATTTCCTTCATAAAAAACACTATAATTTGCATTTCAGCATAGATTTACTCAGTGTTTTCCTGCAATATATAACGCTACCGAGCGTACAGGAGTCTGCTGGAGCTAATGAAACACATCTTGGCCTGGCACTCAGCTGTTTCTGTGTAACCGCAGCTTAAAATGTTTATGACATGTGGTGAGAGCCACAGGCCGGGCACAGAGCTCGCTCTCTTTATATCCAGTTTAAAACTTAATGAAACAAAGCAATGCGACAAATGCATTCCTCACCCGTACAGCATGGGTTTTTTGGGCTTTTTCCGGCTCTTACTCTCATGCAGCAACCAGGGGTTACTTGTTTAACTTCAAATAAAAAATAAAAGAAACAGTAAGTCGTTTGAAATATTGAAAGTTCCAGAACTATATAAACTCTGTACCTACAATAAATATTTAATACAGACTTCCGCTGCCGGGGCTCCGTGGAATTCTAAGGTTCCTCCAGCGGGTTCTAGGAGATCCTTGGGCAAGGAGCAGTTTCTGACTCTCACATAAGTAATCATGGGCATCAGTGATGTTTTTTAGCTATCTGTAAGGGGGAGCATTCTTCCCAATGACCAACAATGTAAGAAGCATTCTACCCACTGACCACCAATGTAAGGGACATTCTTCCCACTGACCACCAATGTAAGGGACATTCTTCCCACTGACCACCAATGTAAGGAGCATTCTTCTCACTGATCACCAATGTAAGGAGCATTCTTCCCACTGATCACCAATGTAAGGAACATTCTTCCCACTGATCACCAATGTAAGGAGCATTCTTCCCACTGATCACCAATGTAAGGAGCATTCTTCCCACTGATCATTATTGTAAGGAACATTCTTCTCACTGATCACCAATGTAAGGAGCATTCTTCTCACTGATCACCAATGTAAGGAGCATTCTACCCACTGACCACCAATGTAAGGAGCATTCTTCTCACTGATCACCAATGTAAGAAGCATTCTACCCACTGACCACCAATGTAAGGAGCATTCTTCTCACTGATCACCAATGTAAGAAGCATTCTACCCACTGACCACCAATGTAAGGGACATTCTTCCCACTGACCACCAATGTAAGGGGCATTCTTCCCACTGACCACCAATGTAAGGAGCATTCTACTCACTGATCACCAATGTAAGGAGCATTCTACCCACTGACCACCAATGTAAGGAGCATTCTACTCACTGATCACCAATGTAAGAAGCATTCTACCCACTGACCACCAATGTAAGGGACATTCTTCCCACTGACCACCAATGTAAGGGGCATTCTACCCACTGACCACCAATGTAAGGAGCATTCTACTCACTGATCACCAATGTAAGGAGCATTCTACCCACTGACCACCAATGTAAGGAGCATTCTACTCACTGATCACCAATGTAAGGAGCATTCTTCTCACTGATCACCAATGTAAGGAACATTCTTCCCACTGACCACCAATGTAAGGAGCATTCTTCCCACTGACCACCAATGTAAGGAGCATTCTTCTCACTGATCACCAATGTAAGGAACATTCTTCCCACTGACCACCAATGTAAGGATCATTCTTCTCACTGATCACCAATGTAAGGAGCATTCTTCTCACTGACCACCAATGTAAGGAGCATTCTTCTCACTGATCACCAATGTAAGGAACATTCTTCCCACTGACCACCAATGTAAGGATCATTCTTCCCACTGATCACCAATGTAAGGAGCATTCTTCCCACTGATCACCAATGTAAGGAACATTCTTCTCACTGATCACCAATGTAAGGAGCATTCTTCCCACTGATCACCAATGTAAGGAACATTCTTCCCACTGATCACCAATGTAAGGAGCATTCTTACAACTGACCACCTACACTGGGGACGGAAAGTATTCAGACCCCCTTAAATTTTTCACTCTTTGTTATATTGCAGCCATTTGCTAAAATCATTTAAGTTCATTTTTTTCCTCATTATTGTACACACAGCACCCCATATTGACAGAAAAACACAGAATTGTTGATATTTTTTGCAGATTTATTAAAAAAGAAAAACTGAAATATCACAAATTCCTAAGTATTCAGACCCTTTGCTGTGACACTCATATATTTAACTCTGTCCATTTCTTCTGATCATCCTTGAGATGGTTCTACCCCTTCATTTGAGTCCAGCTGTGTTTGATTATACTGATTGGACTTGGTTAGGAAAGCCACACACCTGTCTATATAAGACCTTACAGCTCACAGTGCATGTCAGAGCAAATGAGAATCATGAGGTCAAAGGAACTGCCTGAAGAGCTCAGAGACAGAATTGTGGCAAGGCACAGATCTGGCCAAGGTTACAAAAAAAAAATCTGCTGCACTTAAGGTTCCTAAGAGCACAGTGGCCTCCATAATCCTTAATTGGAAGACGTTTGGGACGACCAGAACCCTTCCTAGAGCTGGCCGTCCGGCCAAACTGAGCTATCGGGGGAGAAGAGCCTTGGTGAGAGAGGTAAAGAAGAACCCAAAGATCACTGTGGCTGAGCTCCAGAGATGCAGCCGGGAGGTGGGAGAAAGTTGTAGAAAGTCAACCATCACTGCAGCCCTCCACCAGTCGGGGCTTTATGGCAGAGTGGCCCGACGGAAGCCTCTCCTCAGTGCAAGACACATGAAAGCCTGCAAAACACCTGAAGGACTCCAAGATGGTGAGAAATAAGATTCTTTGATCTGATGAGACCAAGATAGAACTTTTTAGCTTTAATTCTAAGCGGTATATGTGGAGAAAACCAGGCACTGCTCATCACCTGTCCAATACAGTCCCAACAGTGAAGCATGGTGGTGGCAGCCTCATGCTGTGGAGGTGTTTTTCAGTTGCAGGGACAGGACGACTGGTTGCAATCGAGGGAAAGATGAATGCGGCCAAGTATAGGGATATCCTGGATGAAAACCTTCTCCAGACTGCTCAGGACCTCAGACTGGGCCGAAGGTTTACCTTCCAACAAGACAATGACCCCAAGCACACAGCTAAAATAATGAAGGAGTGGCTTCACAACAACTCCGTGACTGTTCTTGAATGGCACAGCCAGAGCCCTGACTTAAACCCAATTGAGCATCTCTGGAGAGACCTAAAAATGGCCGTCCACCAACGTTTACCATCCAACCTGACAGAACTGGAGAGGATCTGCAAGGAGGAATGGCAGAGGATCCCCAAATCCAGGTGTGAAAAACTTGTTGCATCTTTCCCAAAAAGACTCATGGCTGTATTAGATCAAAAGGAGCTTCTACTAAATACTGAGCAAAGGGTCTGAATACTTAGGACCATGTGAGATTTCAGTTTTTCTTTTTTAACAAATCTGCAAAAATGTTAACAATTCTGTGTTTTTCTGTCAATATGGGGTGCTGTGTGTACATTAATGAGGAAAAAATGAACTTAAATTTAAATTTAAACTTAAAACTTAACAGATTTTAGCAAATGGTTGCACTATAACAAAGAGTGAAAAATTTAAGGGGGTCTGAATACTTTCCGTCCCCACTGTATGTAAGGAGCATTCTTCCCACTGACCACATAAATAAATAAAAGCTGATCATTGTAAGCATCCGTGTAAACTGATACATTCTGCTGGAGAGCTTGAGCTTTTAAAAAGACAACAGACTTGCTGGCTGGATCACCAGATGAAAATAAAAGAAAGAAAGCCTAAAAATTAAAACTAATGCAGCCATCACATCTAAGAATTAGAAAGCTGCAATATAATAAATGTTTGCTTTTGTTGAGTTGAGTTGTATCTTGATAAAGCGTGGTCCTTTACCCCGTAGGGTCCCAACACGCTTATTTGTGTTTTAGTACCGCTTTAACCCAGTTGATCGTTTACTTTTTTTCTCTTGAATGGTAGTTTTTAAGAAAAAAATTGTTACAAGCTTGCGAATAGGCCCCCCAGCTACATGTAGCTGGGACCCTGGTGGTTTCCTAATGGCTTCTTCTAGATCTCTGCCCCAGGGGCAGTGCCCCCTGCACAGAGAACTCTTCCAGCAGGACCCAGGAACTCTGCCCCAGATGCTCAGGCCTCAGACTATTGATGAGCTCTCCATCTACCTTCTGGGCACACCTCCCCAGGGATTGGCTGGAGTCCTATAAATATTCAGGCTGCTTGTTCTGTCCTTCCTCTGCCTCTCTTCCTATATGTCTAGAATCCTTTAGAAGAGGGGTCTCCAAACTTTCTAAACAAAGGGCCAGTTTACTGTCCTTCAGACTCTAAGAGGCCAGACTGTGGCCATTGGGAGTAGAAAAGGTCCCGGCAGTAGTGAGAAAAAACAATGCCCCATCTTTGGTGTCACTGGGAGAATTTGTGCCCCATCATTAGTGTCATTGGGTCCTATTGTTGGTGCTATTGGGTCCTATTGTTGGTGTCATTGGGAGAAATTGTGCCCCATCGTTGGAGTCATTGAGCCCTATTGTTGGTGTCACTGGGTCCTATTGTTGGTGTCATTGGGAGAATTTGTGCCCCATCATTAGTGTCAATGGGTCCTATTGTTGATGTCATTGGATCCTATTGTTGGTGTCATTGGGAGAAATTGTGCCCCATCATCGGTGTCGTTGGGAAGAACTGTGTCCCATCAATAGTGTTATTGGGAGAAATTCTGCACCATTATTGGTGTCATTGGGAGGAATTGTGTCCTGTCATTGTAGTCATTGGGCCCTATTGTTTGTGTCATTGGGAGAAATTGTGCCCCATCATTGGTGTCATTGAGAGGAATTGTGCCCCATCATTGGTGTCAGTGGGAGGAATTGTGTCCCATCATTAGAGTCATAGGGCCCCATTGTTGGTGTCATTGGGAGAAATTGTGCCCCATCATTGGAGTCATTGTGCCCATCATCGGTGTCATTGGGAGAAGTCCTGTCATTGGAGTCATTGTGCCCTATTGTTTGTGTCATTGGGAGAAATTGTGCCCCATCATTGGTGTCATTGGGAGGAATTGGGTCCCATCATTGGAGTCATTGGGCCCCATTGCTGGTGTCAGTGGGAGGAATTGTGCCCCATCATTGGTGTCAGTGAGGGGAAATATACCCCATTGTTGGCATCAGTGGATGAAATAGTGCCAAAAAGGGCCAGATAAAAGCAAGCAAAGGGCCACATCTGGCCCCAGGGATGGATGATATGGACTATTGCTATGTTTATGGCCAAACGGAAGAAGGGGTTTAAAGGGAACCTGTGAAAGAAAAGGCCATTCAGACATGCAGCTGCTCTCTTATTAACTAAATGAAGGTTTCTGCTGTCAGTGTCGTTGGCTGAAGCCATTTTTCAAAAACGATCTGCGATGTATTCCCAGCCTCATGCTGCTTTTTGCTATAGCCTTGGATGGAGTATTTTCCACTGCTGATTACTCCATAGCGGCAGTACGAATGTAGAGAGTAAAGACGATATCTGCATTGTTTCTCCTGTTCTATGGTGTTGTGGTCTTCCTTCACATGGGACACATTCACTATCAATCTATAGAAATCGATTGAACGGTTGATTTCATCAGCCTTTTAAAAACATATTTCCTGCTAAAACTTTATTATCGTTTTATTGCACGGCTTTATACTGGAAGGAAGGAAATCCTTAATGAGAAGCCGCATTTCCCCGAGATTGGAAGTGTCCAACCCACAATCATGCTGACCGCCAACCTGGAGACTTCCAGTTAACCCCTTCTCAACCGCTCTGGCCTCCCCTTAAGCAGCTCAGAACGCTTGAAGGGGAAGGAGGAGAAGGAGCAGCGATCATGTGACTGCGATCGCTACTCCTTCCTAGACATGTGCGCTGCCCAAAAATGTGTTAGTTTTCGTTTCATTCGTTTTTTTTTTTTTTTTTTTACATTTTTCGGGTCATTCATTATGATTGCAGTTCGTACAGTCGTAAATCTGAAAATTCGTAAATGCAAAAATTTCGTAAATTCGTAAATGCAAAAATTTGGAAATTCTAAAATTTTAAAATCCGAAAACTAGAAAGAAAATCATAACATTTAAAAGAATAACTAACTTATAATAACTATTAAATTATAGGTATTGGAATTTTCTTTCAAATTTGGCTGTTAGTGAACGTAACGAATACGAATTTATCCAAAGTTACGAATTACCTGAAAATAAGGTTTAAAAAAAAAAATACCGGGGTTATGCCACCTATCTGCCTTAACCCCGTTATTCAATGTCAAAGTACCGACGTATAACGGCGGCGGGCGGTCCGGTAGTGGTTAAGCCGCATAGATTTGAATGGATTCCGTTAAAATCAATAGGCTTTGACTTGTCACGTGACTTTATGGGGTTGATTTACTAAAGGCAAATAGACTGTGCACTTTGAAAAGTGCAGTTGCTCCAGAGCTTAGTAAGTGAGCAGAAGCTCTGCTGACTTCCATCATCCAATCACGTGCCAGCAAAAAAAAAAATGTTTTATTTTCCTTACACGTGATTGGGTATTCTTTGCGAAAGTGAAGCTTTCCCTCATTTGCTAAGCTCTGGAGCAACTGCAATTGCAAAGTCTGCAGTCTATTTGCCTTTAGTAAATCAAAACCTATGTGTCCAAAGTCGCCCATGACAAATCGCACAAGTGTGACGGAGCCTTACAGGTTTTCATATCCCGTGGAAATGTTTGTGATTGATTTTGATACTTTTTTTTTTTTTTTTTTTTTTGTACTATTTTACAGACAGAAGTCACCAAGTCAGACAGTTAAAAAGTTGCAATTTTATTTTGTTTCAGAGGTTACAAAATTAGTTTAAAAAGTAACAAAAATAATGAATACGTGAAAAAAAAAATGTAAATAATATAGTATAGAATTCGAACACAAGGACTTATTACTGTCCTCAGTCTACAGTTGTGCCAGGAAAAAAAAAATACAAAAACGAAATGAAAAAAATACTCGTAAAAACTCCACACATCAATCAATTTCCACTTCCCACATCACTAACAATATTCTCCTAAGTGTGTCCTGAAGAAGCAGATCAGCGAAATGCGTTGACACATAGGGGCTCACTCTCTTGATACCATGGAATATTACTTTGTAAATCTCGGGCGCTGTGGGCTTGATTTTTGCACAGATGTGTACACATGTTTTTAGTTGTGTCTTGATGTTAGTTTTATGCTTTTTCTAGGTGTAAATAAAATATTGTTTTTTTTTTTACCGATCCCGTGTCCAAATTTACCTCTAAAGTCTGAATCAAGGAGGGGTGTTTTTCTCTGTGTTTAATAGCATAGTTACAGATGTGGCAATGGAGTGATTTCTATATTTCTAACAATTTTTTTTTGGAACCAGTGACACTAATACAGTGATCAGTGCTAAAAAAAAAGCACTGTCACTGTACTATTTTACAGACAGAAGTCACCAAGTCAGACAATTAATAAGTTGCAATTTTATTTTGTTTCAGAGGTTACAAAATTAGTTTAAAAAGTAACAAAAAATAATGAATACATGAAAAAAATGTAAATAATATAGTATAGAATACAAAGACAATGACTTATTACTGTCCTCAGTCTACAATTGTGCCAGAAAAAAAAAATACAAAAACAAAATGAAAAGAAAAATACTCGTAAAAACTCCACACATCAATCAATTTCAACTTCACACATCACTAAAAATACTCTCATAAGTGTGTCCTGAAGAAGCAGATCAGCGAAATGCGTTGACACATAGGGGCTCACTCGCTTGATACCATGGAATATTACTTTGTAAATCTCGGCCGCTGTGGGCTTGATTTTTTTTGCACAGATGTGTACACATGTTTTTAATTGTGTCTTGATGTTAGTTTTATGCTTTTTCTAGGTGCAAAGAAAATATTGGTTTTTTTTTTACTGATCCCGTCTCCAAATTTGCCTCTAAAGTCCGAACCGGGGGGGGGGGGGGGTTGTTTGTCTCTGTGTTTTATAGAATAGTTACGGATGTGGCAATGGAGTGATTTCTATATTTCTAACATTTTTTTTTTTGAACTAGTGACACTAATACAGTGATCAGTGCTAAAAAAAAGCACTGTCACTGTACTATTTTACAGACAGAGGTCACCAAGTCAGACAATTAAAAAGTTGAAATTTTATTTTGTTTCAGAGGTTACAAAATTAGTTTAAAAAGTAACAAAAAAATAATGAATACATGAAAAAAAAAATGTAAATAATATAGTATAGAATACAAAGACAATTACTTATTACTGTCCTCAGTCTACAGTGGTGCAAGAAAAAAAAAATTACAAAAACTACCGTTAAATGAAAAAAAAATACTCTGAAAAACTCCACACATCAATCAATTTCCACTTCCCACATCGCTAAAAATATCCTCACGCAGGAGCCAACACCATATAAGGAGTGCGGACAAACTGCCGGTAACTGCGACTGCTATTAAAGTCGTATTAAACCCAAAAACCAAAAATGTCATACATTGCAGTTTACCCAACCATTAGATGTGGTGGCTGCGTTAGTTTTCTTTTTTTTTAGGCTTTTTTTCCCTTTGTTTTTACCTGGCGACACACCTAATGTATTAGAGTCCACTCTGGATGAAGGGGCACAGGGGGCACAGCAAAAAGCAGCATTGTCAGTCTGGGGGAAGGGAAGCATTAGATGGACTAGCAGATTTAAGAATAATAATAAACTGAAGCCAAACTCCAGCTCCCATTTTTTTTCACACATATAAAGCATTCTTTTGGTGGTATTTGATCACCACTGGGTTTTTTTATTATACGGAAAAAAAAATTTGAAAAAAAAGATTTTTTACTTTCTGCCATAAAACAAATTCAATAAAAAATGTAAAAAAATTTAATTTCTTCAAAAATTTTGTCCAGAATGTATTTTGCTACATGTCTTTGGTAAAAAAAATAATAAATCCCAATAAGTGTATAATAATTGGTTTGCATGAAAGTTATAAGGTCTACAAACTATGGGATATATACTAGAATTTTTATTAATTATTTTTTTGTTAGGTTTATGGTTAGCAGCATCCATAAAAAAACAACAGAAAGCCTCCACATATTTAAAAACCATATGGTTACGGGTTATTTTGAATAAAAAAGGCTTTACATAGATTCCAAGATGTGTTGCATCAAGTAAAAAAAAATCTCCTCCTGAGATCACAAAAGCATCAAATTCAAAAAGGCTCAATGGCATGGAAAAGACTCATCAAACCGGACGCGTTTCGTCTACAAAGACTTCAACTGGGACCCAGTTGAAGTCTTTGTAGACGAAACACGTAGAGTTTGATGAGTCCTTTCCGTGCCATTGCACCTTTTTGAATTTTATGCTTTTGTGATCACAGAGGAGATTTTTTTACTTGATGCAACACATCTTAGAATTACAGCAACTAGTTTGTTGTATGTTACATTATGTTGTTATATTAAATGTTAGGCTCCATTCAAGCCTAGGCGATTTGAAACGCGTGGGGGGGGCGGAATCGCTGCCTGCGATCCCAAATCGCGGCAAACTGCGGGGCGCGTTTTCGGTGCCATTACCTCTTAATGTACACAGTACAATTTTGGCACGATAGATCGCTCTGCAATTGCGGCAAATCACAACGCATGACGCTGTCGCCCAAACGAAGCTCCTGCTCCTTTTTGAGCCACAAGCTTCACACATTGAGATTTTTCCCGTGATTGCAGCGCGATTTATCGTGGCAAAATCACACCGCGATTGGGGTGTCATTAAGAAGTAATGGCACGGCAAACAATCGCCGCATTTTGCCGCGATTTGGAATCGCGGGCAGAATCACAGGGATTTGAATCGCCTAGGTGGGAGTGGAGCCTAACAGTTGCTGAAACTAGTTTGTTGTATGTAACACTGTGTTTTGTTAATAAAAGTGACAGTTACAGAAACCAGTTTGTTGCGTGTTGCATTGGGGGTTATTTACGAAAGGCAATTCCACTTTCCAAATCCAAATCCAAATCCAATCCAATCCAAATCCAATCCAAATGCACTTAGAAGTGCAGTCGCTCTAAATCTAAGGGGTAGATCTGAAATGAGTGGAAGCTCTGCTGATTTTATCATCCAATCATGTACAAGCTAAAATGCTGTTTTTTTTTTTTATTTTCCTCGCATGTCCCCCTCGGATCTACAGCGACTGCACTTCCAAGTGCACTTTCTGTGCAATTTCAAGTGCACTTTGCACTTGTAGTTTGCACTTGTAGTGCAAAGTGGATTTTCCTTTAGTAAATAACCCCCATTGTGTTGTTTTTTAAAATGTAACAGTTACAGGAACTAGTTTGTGGCGTGTTACATAGTGATGTATTAAAAAAAGTGACAGTTGCAGGAACTAGTTTGCTGTAGGTTACATTGTGTTGTATTATAACATGTGACCGGTTATGGGCAGAATTGCAGCAATTCAAATCGGCCTAGGTGTGAATGGAGCCCAACAGTTGCTGGGACTAGTTTGGTGTATGTTACATTGTGTTGTATTATTAAATGTAGCAGTTACAGGAACTCGTTTGTTGTATATTACATTGGGGTTTATTTACTAAAGGCAAATCCACTTTGCATTGCAAATGCACTTTAAAGTGCACTGAAAGTGCACTTGGAAGTGCAGTGGCTGTAGATCCGAGGGGGACATGCAAGGAAAATAAAAAACAGCATTTTAGCTTGTACATGATTGGATGATAAAATCAGCAGAGCTTCCTCTCATTTCAGATCTACCCCTCAGATCTACAGCGACTGCACTTCCAAGTGCACTTGCAGTGCAAAGTGGATTCGCCTTTAGGAAATCAACCCCCTGTGTTGCATTATAACGTAACAGTTGCACGAGCCAGTGTGTTGCATGTTACATGATGTTGTATTAATGAAAGTGACAGTTGCAGGAAGTAGTTTTGCTGTATTCTTTATTGTGTTGTATTATAACATGTAACAGTTGCAGGAACTAGTTTGTTGCGTGTTACATTGTGTTGTGTTATAACATGCGACAGGTTACGGGCAGAATCGCGGCAATTCAAATCGCCTAGGTGTGAGTGGAGCCTAATGCCCCGTACACACGATCGGATTTTCCGACAAAAAAAAAAAAAAAACGTGGATTTTTTTTTCCGAAGGATGTTGGCTCCAACTTGTCTTGCGTACACACGGGTCACACAAATGTTGTCGAAAATTCCGAACGTCAAGAACGCGGTGACGTGCAAGATGTACGACGAGCCGAGAAAAAGGAAGTTCAACAGCCAGTGCGGCTCTTTCTGCTTGATTCCGAGCGTGCGTGAACTCTTGTGCGATGGAATGTGTACACACGGTCGTTGTTGTCGGAGAATTTGACGGCCTGCTCTCAAACATTTGTGTGCGGAAAGTCCGACGGCAACTGTCCGATGGAGCGTACACACGGTCGGACTTTCCGACAACTAGCTCACATCGAACATTTCCCGTCAGAAATTCCGATCGTGTGTTTACGCGGCATTGCAGTTGCTGGGACTAGTTTGGTGTATGTTACATGGTGTTGTATTGATAAAAGTGACAGTTGCAGAAACAAGTTTGCTGTATGTTACATTGTGTTGTATTATAACGTGTGACAGGTTACGGGCAGAATCGCGGCAATTCAAATCGCCTAGGTGTGAGTGGAGCCTAACAGTTGCTGCCATAAGTGTGCGCAGCCTATTGCATTAGGGTGTGCATCCCAAAGCTCAAACACGCATGCGCGCGCGTGTGTGTGTCTATATACTGTATCTATGGCCCTGGCACATTGACCTCCCTGCCAGCACAGTGAAAGAGATTTGCAGAGCTGGTAAAAGGGAGATCTTTCCCATTTCCCCGCTGCTACACAGAGCGATAATGCTAATGTGCACTAGGTGATTAGGGTGTGCCCAGGCACACCCAGCACACCCTGTGCGCACGACTATGGTTGCTGGGACTATTTTGTTGCATGTTACATTGTGTTGTATAAATAAAAGTGACAGTTGCAGAAACTAGTTTGCTGTATATTACATTGTGTTGTATTATAACATGTGACAGTTGCATGAACCAGTTTGTTGCATGTTATATTGTGTTGTATCATAACATGTAACAGTAATGCCCCGTACACACGGTCGGACTTTGTTCGGACATTCCGACAACAAAATCCTAGGATTTTTTCCGACGGATGTTGGCTCAAACTTGTCTTGCATACACACGGTCACACAAAGTTGTCGGAAAATCCGATCGTTCTGAACGCGGTGACGTAAAACACGTACGTCGGGACTATTAACGGGGCAGTGGCCAATAGCTTTCATCTCTTTATTTATTCTGAGCATGCCTGGCACTTTGTCCGTCGGATTTGTGTACACACGATCGGAAATTCCGACAACGGATTTTGTTGTCGGAAAATTTTATAGCCTGCTCTCCAACTTTGTGTGTCGGAAAATCCGATGAAAAATGTGTGATGGAGCCCACACACAGTCGGAATTTCCGACAACAAGGTCCTATCACATTTTCCGTCGGAAAATCCGACCGTGTGTACGGGGCATTACAGGAACTCGTTTGTTGTATATTACACTGTGTTGTATTATAACATGTAACAGTTACAGGAACTTGTTTGTTGTATGTTACATTGTGTTGTATCATAACATGTAACAGTTACAGGAACTCGTTTGTTGTATATTACACGGTGTTTATAAATAAAAGTGACAGTTACAGGAACCAATTTGCTGCATGTTACATTGTGTTGTATTATTAAATGTATCTTTTTACATGTTACTATAACAGAGGCACAAGGTTGTTCCGTCTTGCACACTTCATGTAAAAGCGCAGAAAAAAAAAAAAAAGCCATTTCCCCATATCTTGCGAATAAAATGAGAATTAGAATTTCCTGCTGTGGGATTATCGCGCCTAATTCATCATTTATCTCATTGTCTTCACGTTCGGTTACAAGCTAAATATTCTAATTAAAATATAATGACCAGATAGATCCAGCCGGTGACTAGTAGACACAAGAAAGGGAATGAGCTTGTGTTTTCAGCATAATGATTTGTGCTGGTTTAGTTCTGATTGCCACCGGCGGCAGTTTAGGCAGCTCCATTCGGTCATATTGTGCCTCTGTAAGGGGGGGGAGAATGGCACCCCGGAGACAGGATCACTGCTCTCATTCCTCTCGTTTTTCTAAGACGCTAGACTATCTGAGCCCTGCAAATAGAGCAAGGATTACACACAAAGAAATGGCAGGCCCCAAGGAAAAAAAAAAAAAAAAGAATGGAGGCCGGTAACCCTTTCTGCCTCCATTTCCTAGCAGCTGGATAGAGCTGCGCCAATTTACACCTCTCCCCAATATTTTCGCCGCCCAGCCGCCCGGCTGCCTAGGCCCCTTCTGTATCGATTTCCAACTTTAGGATTCAAGTGGATAAATATAAAACGGACCAGGAGACCATTTCTTATGTATTTCACTCCTTTTCGACCGTTGTGACGTAACGTGAACGCGCCTTTATTGAACTGTATTGTGACCTTACTGTCTCCTTTAATTCTGTAAAGCGCTACGCAAACTGTTGGCGCTATACAAACCCTCTATAATAATTATAATTATTTTTTTCCGGGGTAGCCGGCTTGAATTGTATTGTGACGGTACTGTCTCCCTTAATTCTGTAAAGCGCTACGCAAACTGTTGGCGCTATATAAACCCTCTATAATAATTATAATTAAGAAATTTTTATTTTTTTTTCTGGGGGTTAGCCGGCTTGAAAAGGCAATAAAAAGGAATTCGTCTGCAGTTGGGCAGATGTCGGACGTCCAGCTGGGTCGTACTTACCACTATACAAGCCCTTGTATTTGTTCTATTAATTACAGCGTTTGCAGGAATGCAGGATACGGTGTGATTGCACCCACACACACACACACACACACACACATGATTACGCTTTTGCAGCTGGCTCCGTAAATCGTTAAAGGTTCCAGAATTTTATAAAAGGATAGTTTTGTCTTTTTTATCTTTTTGTCTCTCACCAGCTGAAACATTACATAGTAACATAATCAGGTTGAAAAAAAAAAAAAAAGGTGCAAGTCAGTCCATCAAGTTCAACCATTGAGTTATGTAACAATTATTACATTTTACACATGTGTGCAATCAAAATCCCGTTTAGATTGTAAACTCTAACGAGCGCGGGAGGGGGGGGCTGATTCCCCTTGCATTGAATTATATTGTATTTGTACTGTCTGCCCTCATTTTTTGCAAAGCGCTGTGCAAACTGTTGGCCATAGGGGTGTACAGCCTATTGCATTAGGGTGTGCACCCCAAAGCTCAAACATATATGTCTGCATGTGTATATATACTGACTGTGTCAGTAGGGCAGAGATTGGTGTCAGTAGGGGAGTGGATCAGTACTGTAGTTTTTATTTTTACTATTATATTTTTTATTATATTTTACATTTTTTTTTAAATTTAGGAGCATTTAGGAGAATTTTGGTGAAATATCAGGGGTCCAAACAGGGGGGAATCTGCGCCACACAGGGCGATTAGGGTGTGCCCAGGCACACCCTGTGCACGCGCCTATGCTGTTGGCGCTATAAAAATCCTGTATTATAATAATAATGATAATAATAATAATACATTAAAATGACTTGCATTTAACCACTTCAATACTGCACACCTTTACCTTCCCCTTCCTGCCCAAACCAATTTTCCAGCTTTCAGCGCTCTCACATTTTGAATGACAATTACTCAGTCATGCTACAATGTAGCCAAACAATTTGTATCATTTTTTTTCACACGAATAGATTTTTCTTTTGGTGGTATTTAACCCCTTCATTCCTAATGCTGGCCATACACTGTACGAAAAAATCAGCCAAACATATTTTCGAAAAAAGAACATTCGGCCATGAGCGCAAACGATAGTGCCATCGTGTAATGACCGATAAATCGGACATATTATTGCATTTTTTGTTCATTTTTTTACATATACCTAGTGCAGACAGTTGGGACGGGAAACACATTAACCTTTCAATTTATCGTTCGTTCGGCAGAAAATTTCCAAACTTGTCCTTCGTTTTTTTGGCTCAAAAACGTCCCAACGATTATCAATTTTGTGCCCATTAACTGGCCGAAAAACGAATGAACTGTACTAAATGACTGAATTTCGGCTCGATTTTTCGTATGGTGTATGGCCAGCATAAGGCTCCATGCACACTGGATGTTAAAATAACTTTAAAAAAACGGCAGTAGCTTTGCAGTGAGTCTTTCAATGTTTTTTAACGTTTTTGCAATAGCGTTTTTTAGCGTTTTTCCGCATTAGTGTATCGCTCTTTATCAGCGTTTATGATTGTTTGGCGTTTTTTGTTGCCAGAAAAATGACTCCTGAACGCGATTTTATGGTGTTCAGAAAACAGCCCATAAACTCCACTGCTGATAAACATCCAAAAACATCCATGGACACATAGAATAACATAGAGTGGAGTTTAACGCTCCAAACTCCCAAAAACGGGCGTTTATGAGCTTCAGTGTGCATGGAGCCTAAGCCTTTTTTGACATTTGTTGCTTACAAGTTAAAATCCGTATTTTTTTTGCTAGAAAATTACGTAAAACCCCAAAACATTAGTAAAACCTTGGATGGATTGCAAGCATAATTTGTTCCGGAAACATGCTTGTAATCCAAAGCACTTGTATATCAAAGCGAATTTCCCCATAAGAAATAATGGAAACACAGATGATTCGTTCCACAACCATTTATTGATAAGTCCTTCAGTTTATAGTCCATATAAAAAGATTATAGCAATTGTGGTTGTGTAACCATAAAATGCCCATCCACAAATGGAAGCCTCCACAAGGGGATTAGAAGCAAAATCCAGCAGGAGCTCCAGAGTATAAAAGAGAAGAGAGGCGCCTCTAAGTGTAGCAATATGGTTACATTTAATGAAGGTACAACATTTAGCAACTCATAAAAAAAAGTGTGCTTTAAAGTTTTTTTTTTTCCTCTTTTTTGCGCAACACAGTTGATGATTAAAAGAGGTACACCTAAGTATGGAGGCATCCGGGGTAAAGCTGTCCACATAGACCATCCCTCCGGCCAGCCGGCGGAAGTGCCAGCTGGTTGCTCAGGTCCCCCGGTGGGACAAGAGAGCCTGGATGGGGCTGCAGGGGGGGGGGTGACGTCCCCTCCCACTGCTTGTGATAACGGCTGAGCAGCTCTTTAGGTTGTTATCACTTGAAAGCTGACCACCAGCTCTAAAAAACGGTACCGGGGTGATGCCTGTAGCTGCAGGCATCACCCCGGTACAACCACGTGCAGGTACATTATTTTGCGTGAAGTGGTTAAACACCACTGGGTTTTTTATATTTTTGCGATATAAACTAAAAAAAAAAACTAAAAATTTGGAAAAAACAAACACTTTTTTTAGCTTCTATATAAAATGTAGCAATTTGGCCCCAAAATGTATACTGCTATGTATCTTTGGTAAAGATAACCCAAACTCTTGTATATTATTTAGTCTGTGTAAAAGTTATAGGCTACAGACAGGAAGTGGCGTCTTTTGTTCACTACAGACAGGAAGTGGTGTCTTTTGTTCACTACAGACAGGAAGTGGCGTCTTTTGTTCACTACAGACAGGAAGTGGTGTCTTTTGTTCACTACAGACAGGAAGTGGCGTCTTTTGTTCACTACAGACAGGAAGTGGCGTCTTTTGTTCACTACAGAGAGGAAGTGGCGTCTTTTGTTCACTACAGACAGGAAGCATTTTATTATTGGGGCAGACGGGGCACAGTACTGCAAGGGGTTAACAGTTAAGTCGTTGTTCCCACGATCCCCTCCTCACACTGGATCGGTGTGTGAGGAGGAGAACCCGGTAACAGCAAGTTACCGCAGTTTGTTTACATTCGCGACCGGCTGCGATTGGACACAGCCCGTCATGTGGTAAAGAACCAATTTTATTGTCTCTTTACCCTGATTGGGGATGGGCTGTGTCTGAGGGAAATGCCTTAAAGAGATTGTAAACCTTCGTGTTTTTTCACCTTAATGCACCCTATGCATTAAGGTGAAAAAACACCTGGCAGTGACTGGCCCCCCAGCCCCCCCGTTTTACTTACCTCAGCCCTGGAACTTGACCCGGCAGGGACGCGCCCTTCCCCTCTGCAGGTGGTTCTCGGCTCTTGATTGGATAGATTGATAGCAGCGCAGCCATTGGCTCCCGCTGCTGTCAATCAAATCCAATGACTCGGGCGTCGGGGCTAAGTCATACATTCGGCGGCTATGGACGCCAAATGCTGGACTCGGGTGAGCGCCCGCAAGGTAACCCCCCCCGGGAGAGCACTTCTCCTAGGGGGTTATCTGATGTGGGGGAGGAGCCGCAAGAGCCGCCGGGGGACCCCAGAAGAGGAGGTTGGGGGCCACTCTGTGCAAAACAAGCTTCACAGTGGAGGTAAGTATGACATGTTTGTTATTTAAAAAAAAAGCAAACACTTACAAGCACTTCAACCTCGATCACCGTGCTGTGCACGCCCCTGGGGGCGCACACGAGCAGTGTGACTGGGAGAATGTCATATGACGAGGAGAGGTTTCCACCGGCGTCATCTTGCCATAGGCCGGGGCGGGAACCAGTTAATAAAGTAACTTCAAATCTGCTGAGACTAATATATGTTGGGGGGGAGATTTACTAAAACTGGAGAGTGCAAAATCTGGTGCAGCTGTGCATGGTAGCCAATCAGATTCTAACTTTAGCTTGTTCAATTAGTATCAGTTAGCACTGATGCAGTGGGGGACTGAAATCGCACTGCACTCACAAGAAAGAGGTGCAGGTGCTTTGCATTTTGCGACCTGTTTTTGGGGTGTCGTTAACTTGACATTGACACCCGCAGCAGTTCGCATGAACAGAGTGCGATTGTGATGCAGTGTGGGAAGCGCACAGGAATTGCTGCGAATCTCGCCCTGCTTCAGTGTGAACTGAGACTTAAAGGTGAAGATCACTTTTGTTCACCTTTTTTTTTTTTTCTAAATTCCAGCTCCCCTATGTACCAATATAGCATTAATGCACTTAGTTTGCAAACATAAAACCGCTTTCCATTAATTCTACAGATGCTTATCTCACTCTCTTAATCACACTGCTCCATTACTTCTGCCTTACTTCCTGGTCAGACTTTAGGTCATGACTCAGGAAGGAGTTGACCAGCTGAGGGCAGATGATGCAGGGTGTGCGCTAATGATGAAAAAATGATCCGCACTCTGGTTGTTGCTCTTAAAATTTCTTCATTTTATTGAATATTGACTAAGGCTTTACAGACTGAAACCCGTCAACTGACTTAATCTGCGCTTGTTCACTGTGGCTATTTAATAAAATGAAGAAATTTTAAGAGCAACAACCAGAGTGCGGATCATTTTTTTCTACGTCACTCTACTCAGCCAGCGACTGCGGATCGAGCACCGGGGAGCTCTGCTATCTATGTGGTGAATGGGTAGTAGCACTGACTTTTCTGTTTATTCTGTGTGCTAATGAGATCAGCTGGTCAACTCCTTCCTATGTCATGACCTAAAGTCTCACCAGGAAGTAAGGCAGAAGTAATGGAGCAGTGCGTTTAAACAGCTATGAAGAGAGTGAAGTAAGCGTGTGTAGAACTAATGGAAAGCTGTTTTAATTTTGCAAAATAAGTACATCATTGCTATATTGGTACATAGGGGGGCTGGAATTTAGAAAAAAAAAGGTGAGTTCAGCCCTTAACCACTTAAGGACCGAATTGTTTTCCCCCTTAATGACCAGGCAATTTTTTTGCGATACGGCACTGCGTCGCTTTAACTGACAATTGCACGGTCGCGCAACACTCTACCCAAACAAATTTGATGTCCTTTTTTTTCCCCCCACAAATAGAGCTTTCTTTTGGTGGTATTTGATCACCTCTGCGGTTTTTATTTTTTGCGCTATAAACAAAAAAAGAGCGACAATTTTGAAAAAAAAAAGCAATATTTTTTACTTTTTGCTATAATAAATATCCCCCAAAAATATAAAAAAAATGGATTTCTTCCTCAGTTTAGGCCGATATGTATTCTTCTACATATTTTTGGTAAAAAAAAAAAAAAATCACAAGTGTATATTGATTGGTTTGCGCAAAAGTTATAATGTCTACAAAATAGGGAATAGATTTATGCCATTTTTACTATTATTTTTTTTTTTTACTAGTAAGGACGGTGATCTGCGAATTTTTGCCTGGACTCCGACATTGCGGCGGATCAGACACCTAACTGACATTTTTGACACTTTTTTTGGGAATGAGCGACATTATTACAGTAATCAGTGCTAAAAAATATGCACTGACATTGTACTAATGACATTGGCAGGGACGGGGTTAACATCAGGGGCGATCAAGGGGTTAAATGTGTTCCCTGTAGGTGTGTTCTATCTGTATGGGGGATGGACTGCCTGGGGGAACTGAAGTTCTGTCACTGTAGGAAACGATCGAGGGTGGCCGGCGGACATCGAGTCCACCCCACCTGCTGATTGGCTCCCCCCGTTGGCCTATGGGGGTGCCCACAAACTAGAGTTCCCGAGCCAACGTATAATGACTGCGATCCGCGGGAATGAGCCGACCTGCCGCAGTACAATGACGGTGATTGGAGGGAACGAGCCGACCTGCCGCAGTACAATGACAGCGATTGGAGGGAACGAGCTGACCTGCCGCAGTACAATGACGGCGATTGGAGGGAACGAGCTGACCTGCCACAGTACAATGACGGCGATTCGCGGGAACAAGCCAACATGCCGCAGTACAATGACAGCGATTCGCGGGAAAGAGCCGAAAGGCCGCAGTACAACGACGGTGATCTGCGGGAACAAGCCGACCTGCCGCAGTACAATGACGGTGATTCGCGGGAAGGAGCCGACCTGCCGCAGTACAATGACGGCGATTCGCAGGAACAAGCCGACCTGCCACAGTACGATGTTGCTGATTCGCAGGAACGAGCCAAACTGCCGCAGTACTATGACTGCGATTCGCGGGAACTAGCCGGCCCGTCGCAGTACAATGACAGCGATTGGAGGGAACGAGCCGATCTGCCGCAGTACAATGTAATTTTAAACATGTAACCTGTAAAAAATGTTTAAAGCGTCACCTATGGAAATTTTTAAGTACTGAAGTTTGGCGTCATTCCACGAGTGCGCGCAATTTTAAAGCGTGACATGTTGGATATCTATTTACTCGGCGTAACATCATCTTTCACATTATACAAAAAAATTGGTCTAACTTTCCTGTTTTTTTTTTATTTTTTAAATCATGAAACTGTTTCTTTTCCAAAAAAAAACGCGTTTAAAAAACCGCTGTGCAAATACCGTGCGAGATAAAAAGTTGCAACGACCGCCATCTTATTCCCTAGGGTGTCTGCTAAAAAAAACATACATAATGTTTGGGGGTTCTGAGTAATTTTCTAGCAAAAAAAAATTATGATTTTTACATGTAGGAGAGGAGTGCCAGAATAGGCCCGGTATGGAAGTGGTTAAATTGCGGGTGCCGCAGCGCAGCGGTGTAAAGGGTCCCGTAAGATTTAAAGGGATTCCATTTTTGTTGTGTTTTTAGTACGGCAAAAATGTAGCAAAAAAAAAAAACGCATCAGTGTGAAAACAGCCTTTGCTGCAAAGTACAACAGCCAGTACTCTACTGTGATGTTGTAAGTGAACTAATAAAACTACAATCACCTTAAGCAGTGCATGTAAGAAAACAGACGCAGCACCGGATTGGTTCATTCAAATCTGCGTGGTTATAGAAAGGGTTTTGTGTGGATACATGGAGGGGTTCCATACAGTGGCGGCTGGTGCTCCATTTTGGAGGGGGGGCGGCAAACAAACCCCCCTCCAAGTCTGCTCGCTTACCCGCACTTATGCTGCGTACACAGGCAGGAGCGGAATTTCCATCGGAAAAATCTTGGATGGTTTTTCCGACGGAATTCCGCTCCAGCTTGCCTTGCATACACACGGTCACACGAAAGTTCGCTGAACTTTCGACCGTCAAGAACGCGGTGACATACAACACTACGACGAGCCGAGAAAATGAAGTTCAATGCTTCCGAGCATGCGTCCAATTGTTTCCGAGCATGCGTAGGGATTTTGCGCGTCAGAATTGCTACAGACGATCGAAATTTCCGATCTGGAACTTTTTCCGACCGGAAAAATTGAGAACATGCTCTCAATCTTTTGCTGGCTGGAATTCCGCCAGCAAAAGTCCGATGGAGCGTACACACAGTCGCATTTTCCGACCAAAAGCTCTCATCGGTCTTTTGCTGGCCGAATTTCTGATCGTGTGTACGGGGCATTACCCAATCCACGTCCCCGGCTTCTCGGCCTGGCCAATCCGGTCTTAGGACCCGCTGTCTGTCCTGATTGGCCGGGAGGAGAAGCTGGAAGACAATAGTGAATGTTGATTCGCTAATGTTACACAAGTGGGTGGGCTCGGGGCGCAGTGCTCTGCGCCTCAAACCCAACCTTTTTGAAGCCAATTGGAGCCTCAGGCTCTAATTTTGAACTTCAAAAAAAACATAAAAACGTAGAAATCTATGCGTCCGGTGCCCCGCATGGAGATTAGGGGGGCGGCGCCCCTGCGCCTCCTATGGACCATCTGACGCTGGTTCCATAGCTGAATTATTGGGGGTCACCCAGGCTGAATTCATCCAGGATAAACTTTTTTGATTCCTGTGAACCAAAAGTCATTCTATGCAGCCTCCTCTCTTAGTGTAGAATAAGCCTTTGAAGGGACTTGTATGGGTTTGCTTTTTTTTTTGGATTCCAAAAAAATATTTTTGTTTGCAGGTATTCATTCGCCTGTTTTGTAAAACACTTTGGTTTGAAATAAAACCGCATTAAACTTTAAACAATGTTTTCCATTTGTTTACTAATCTCTATTTTATAATGGTTGCAACAGCAACAATAGACTTCTAATTGCCCAAGCTCCTCGAAGAGCGTAGTAAATGGAGTTAGCACATGTAGCAATGCAGGATATGGAGTTAGCAGCTTATGTGTAAAACCCGAGCAGCTAAAATCTTTTTCTATTTTCTTTTTTCTATTTCTTTAAAAATAAAAAGGCTGATTACTCAGGTTCACTCCAATGTAGTAATGACAGAAATAAAATCTTGTGTTTTTGCTTGTAAATGAGCATTTATTGCAAGTTACGTGGCCTGCTAAAGAAGAAGTTCCAGCTTATCCTTTCCGCCAGTGCTGGCATGCTGTGTGTTGTAGTTCTCCATGACTGGAAGGCTGTCTGTTATCTATGCTTTCCGTAAATTTTATTTTGTAAAGTGCTGCTCAGACACTATATAAATCCTGTATATTATTATTATTAATATTATTATTACTATTTTTAATAATAATGATAATTATAATATTATTAATAATACTAATAATAATAATTTTTATTTTTGTATTATTAATTATAATAATATTTTTAATAACATTTGAAAAAATTGTAGTAAAACTATGTTGTTACAATTATTTTTGTATTATTAATTATAATAATATTTTTGATAACATGTGAAAAAATTGTAGTAAAACTATGTTGTTACAAAATATAATGCAAAACCCCAGGCTGCCCCATAGTAGACTGTGTGTCTAATCTCTATATTCACTTCTGTAGAAGTTTTGCAATCAATATAAATTGCAGGTCACACAGCCTGCATCTCTTAGCTGCTGAAGGACTACAAGTCCCAGCGTATCCTTCCTGCCAGTTTTGGTAGCTGTGTGTTGTAGTTCTCCATAGCTGGAGGGCTGTCTATTGGCTATGCACTTTATTTTGTAAAGTGCAGTGCCAACTTTTGGCGCCATATAAATTCTCTAGTATAATATTAATAATGATAGTATTTTTATGATTATTAATGATGCTAATAATAATAATAATATATTTTTTTTTATTAATGATAATAATAATAATATTTTTTTATTATTATTATAATGATACAAATATTCATAATAATATTTTAATTATTATTAATGATAATAATAATATTTTCAATAATATATGAACATTTTTTAGTAAAACTATGTTGTTACAAAATATAATGCAAAACCCCAGGCTGCCCCATAGTAGGCTGTGTGTCTAATCTCTATATTCACTTCTGTAGGAGTTTTGCAATCAATATAAATTGCAGGTCACACAGCCTGCATCTCTTAGCTGCTGAAGAACTACAAGTCCCAGTGTATCCTTCCCATCAGTGTTGGCAGCTGTGTGTTGTAGTTCTCCATAGCTGGAGGGCTGTCTATTGTCTATGCACTTTATTTTGTAAAGTGCAGTGCCAACTTTTGGCGCCATATAAATTCTCTAGTATAATATTAATAATGATAGTATTTTTATGATTATTAATGATGCTAATAATAATAATAATAATATATATTTTTTATTTTTATTATTAATGATAATAATAATATTTTAAATAATATATTTAAAAATTGCAGCAAAGCTATTTTTTTACGTATAAGTATAATGCAAAACCCCAGGCAGCCTTACAGTTGACTGTGTGGATAATCTCTATATTCACTTTTATAGGAGTTTTGCAATCAATATATATTGCAGGTCACACAGCCTTCATCTCTTAGCTGCCGAAGAACTACAAGTCCCAGCTTATCCTTCCCGCCATTGTTGTTAGCTGTGGGTTGTTCTTCATATCTGGAGGGCTGTCTATTGTCTATGCACTTTATTTGGTAAAGTGCAGTGCCAAGTTTTGGCGCTACATAAATCCTCTATTATAATATTAATAATGATAGTATTATTATGATTATTAATGATATTACTACTAATAATATTTGATTATTATTATTATTATGATGATGATGATGATGATGATGATGATGATGATAATAATAATAATAATTTTTTATTATTATTATTAATGATAATAATAATATTTTCAATAATATATGAAAAAATTGTAGCAAAGCTATGTTGTTATAAAAAGTATAATACAAAACCCCAGGCTGCCCCATAGTAGAATGTGCGGATAGCCTCTATAGTCACTTCTGTAGAAGTTTTGCAATCAATATAAATTGCAGGTCACACAGCCTGCATCTTTTAGCTGCTGAAGAACTACAAGTCCCAGCGTATCCTTCCCGCCAGTGTTGGTAGCTGTGTGTTGTAGTTCTCTATAGCTGGAGGGCTGTCTATTGTCTATGCACTTTATTTGGTAAAGTGCAGTGCCAACTTTTGGCGCTATATAAATTCTCTATTATAATATTAATAATGATAGTATTATTATGGTTATTCATGATACTAACAATAATAACAATAATATTTTTTTATTTTTATTTTTTATTATTAATGATAATAATAATATTTTCAATAATATATGAATATATGAAAAAAAGTAAAACTAAGTTGTTACAAAGTATAATGCAAAACCCCAGGCTGCCTTATAATAGACTGTGTGGATAATCTCTATATTCACTGTTATAGGAGTTTTTCAATCAATCAATATTGCAGGTCACACAGCCTTCATCTCTTAGCTGCAGAAGAACTACAAGTCCCAGCTTATCCTTCCTGCCAGTGTTGGTAGCTGTGTGTTGTATTACCTCATAGCTGGAGGTCTGTCTATTGTCTATCTATGCTTTCAGTACATGCTATTTTGTAAAGTGCTGTGCAAAGTTTTTGCACTATATAAATCCTGTATTATAATATTAATAATGATATTGTAATTGTCGTTATTATTATTAATAATAATATTAATAATAATACAATTACTACTACTACTACTACTACTACTAATACTTTTTTCTTCTTATTATTATTGCATTATTTATTATTATTAATAATAATGAAAATAATAGTAATTTTAATAATATATGAAAAAATAAAACTATGTTGCTTCAAAGTATAATGCAAAACCCCAGGCAGCCCCATAGTAGACTGTGTGTATAGTCTCAATATTCACTTCTATCGGAGTCCAGTAATCGATATATATTGCAGGTTACACAGCCTGCATTAGCTGTTGAAGAACTACAAGTTCCAGCTTTTCCTTACTGCCAGTGTTGGCATACTGTGTGTTGTAGTTCTCCCTAGCTGGAGGGCTGTCTATTGTCTATGCTTTCAGTATATTTTATTTCTTAAACCACTTTAAACTTTTGGGCCTATATAAATCCTAAATTACAATATTTATTATTGTTATTATCATAACAATAATAATAATAATAATAATAAACAAAATATAATATAAACGAAAGTAAAACTATTTTGTTACAAAGTTTCATGCAAACCCCAGGCAGCCCCGTAGTGAGTGAATAGCCTCTAAAGTCACTTCTATAGAACTTCCTGAAATTAGGACTCACAGATCTCACCTCTGTGACCATAAAGGCAAAGTGCAGATTCTCACTCTTTATTGTATTAAGAATAAATGTTCGCCCTCCCCTATGATATGCATTTTTAAAAAAAGCGATCACAAAAAGCGTTGCATGCAGCAATTTCTTGAGCATTTAAGTATGTTCAGAATCAGATTGGGTGTAAAATTCCCCAATTTCTTCTGATTACTTACAAAGTAACAAATGTATCTTTTTTTTTTTCTCTAGAAACTAAGATACAAATAAGTGTATTTCTCCACTAAATGGAGGCAGATAATTGTATAGTACAGTGGAACAATAGAAATATAGCTAACTGTGTGTGAGTATATATAGGGGTTTGTTTACTAAAGGCAAATAGCTTGTTTATTGTGCAAGGGAGCTTTCCCTTAGTTTAGTGAATGAGGTGACTTCCATCATCCAAACAATTGCAACTAAAAATACAGTTTTTTATATCCTTTGCATGCCATTGAGTATTCTTTTGTGGATTTTCACCACATTCACTAAACAAAGGGAAAATTCCCCTATGAAGTACATTCTTTACAAAGTGGACTTGCAACACATTCACCAAGCTAAGTGAAAATTCCCTTACAAAGAACGTTCTTTACAAAGTGGATTTTCACCACATTCACTAAGCTGAAGGAACATTCCCCTACAAAGTACATTCTTTGCTAAATGGATTTGCACCACATTCATTAAGCTAAGAGGAAATTCCCCTACAAATTGGATTTGCACCACATTCACTAAGCTAACTGAAAATTCCCTTACAAAACCTTTCTTTACAAAGTGGATTTTCGCCACATTCACTAAGTTAAAGGAACATTCCCTTATAAAGTACATTCTTTACTAAATGGATTTGCACCACATTCACTAAGCTAAGAGAAAATTCTCCTACAAATTGGATTTGCACCAGATCCACTAAGCTAAGGGTAAATTCCCCTACAAAATACATTCTTTACAAAGTAGACTTGCACCACATTCACTAAGTTAAGGAAGAATTCCCCTACAAAGTACATTCTTTCCAAAATTCATTTTCATCACATTCACTAAGCTAAGGAAAAATTCCCCTACAAAGTACATTCTTTAGAAAATTCATTTTCATCACATTCACTAAGCTAGGGGAAAAGTCCCCTACAAAGTGGATTTTTCTAACATTCACTAAGCTAAGGGAAAATTCCCCTACAAAGTACATTCTTTACTAAATGGATTTGCACCACATTCACAATGCTAAGGAAAACTTCCCCTACAAAGTACATTCTTTACAAATTAGATTTTCATCACACTTGCAACACATTCACTAATCTAAATGAAAATTCCCTTACAAAAACTTTCTTTAGCAAGTGGATTTTCACCACATTCACTAAGCTAAAGGAACATTCCCTTACAAAGTATGTCCTTTACAAAATGGATTTGCACCACATTCACTAAGCTAAGGTAAAAATCCCCTACAGAGTACATTCTTTACAAAATAGATTTTCATCGCATTCACTAAGCTAAAGGGAAAATTCCCCTTACAAAGTACATGCTTTAAAAATGAATTTGCACCACATTCACTAAGCTAAGGGAAAATTCCCCTACAAAGAACATGCTTTACAAAATGGATTTGCACCACATTTGCTAAGCTATGGGAAAATTCCACTACAAAGTACATTCTTTACTAAATGGTTTTGCAGCACATTCACTAAACTAAGGGTAAATTCCCCTACAAACAGTGCCGGGACAAAGTCATCCAGTGCCCAATGCCCAAAGAAGCCAAACTGCGCCCCCCCCCCCCTTATTCTTTATGTGCATGCTTAGGGGATGCTACCCCCCAGCAGTCATCTGCTTGTCTAGTAACAGAATGAGCTCACTGGTGCCCCTATCCATACAGGAAACTGCTGCGCCCAGGACATTCACTAAGCTAAGAGGAAATTCCCCTACAAATTAGATTTGCACCACAATCACTAAGCTAAATGAAAATGCCCTTACAAAAACATTCTTTACAAAGTGGATTTTCACCACATTCACTAAGCTAAGGGAAAATTCCCCTACAAAGTACATTCTTTACAAAGTGGACTTGCACCATATTCACGAAGCTAAGGGAAAATTCCCCTACAAAGTGGATTTGCACCACATTCACTAAGCTTAGCGGAATTTCCCCCACAAAGTAAATTCTTTGCAAAAATAGATTCGCACCACATTCTCTAAGCAAAGGGAAAATTCCCCTATAGAGTGGATTTTCACCACAGTCACTAAGCTACGGGAAATATCCCCTACAAAATACATTCTATACAAAGCCGACTTGTACCGCATTCACTATGCTAAGGGAAAATTCCCCTACAAAGTGGATTTGCACCACATTCACTAAACTAGGGGAAATTTCCCTTACAACGAACATTTTTTACAAAGTGGAAATAGTTGTCATTTGTCATAGTTTGGTTATGATGTCAGAGGGAAGAACATATAAAATCTGTAATGACCGTCCACAACAACACCGGGCAAAGATGCCACTGTATTATTTTTGCAATTAAAAACACATTTAAAGTAAACTGGACTGTTTCACCCCATAATGGCCATCTTCACACTCACTGGGAATAGGGAATAGGGCGGACATCACCCAGTAAGGCACTGGGAACCATCATCTGGATAATGGTCATAGTCTTGCACCATTGTCTACACCAGGGGGTCTCTAAACTTTCAGTTTACTGTCCTTCAGGCTTTAAGGGGGGGGGGGGGGCATCTGTGGCCAGTGGGAGTAGAAAATGCCCAGTAGTGCCCCACCATTGGTTTTAATGGGGGAAATAGTGCCCCATTGTTGGTATCAGTGACAGAAGAGTACCCCATTGTTGTTATCAGTGGAAGAAGAGTGCCCCATTGTTGGTATCAATGACAGAAGAGTGCTCCATTGTTGGTATCAATGGAAGAATAGTGCCCCATTGTTGTATCAGTGAAAGAAGAGTGCCCCATTGTTGTATCAGTGACAGAAGAGTGCCCCATTGTTGTATCAGTGACAGAAGAGTGCCCCATTGTTGGTATCAATGAAAGAAGAGTGCCCCATTGTTGGTATCAATGACAGAAGAGTGCTCCATTATTGGTATCAATGGAAGATGAGTGCCCCATTGTTGTATCAGTGAAAGAAGAGTGCCCCATTGTTGCTATCAATGAAAGAAGAGTTCCCCATTGTTGGTATCAATGGAAGAAGAGTGCCCCATTGTTGTTATCAGTGAAAGAAGAGTGCCCCGTTGTTGGTATCAATGGAAGAAGAGTGCCCCATTGTTGGTATCAATGAAAGAAGAGTTCCCCATTGTTGGTATCAATGGAAGAAGAGTGCCCCATTGTTGTTATCAGTGGAAGAAGAGTGCCCCATTGTTGGTATTAATGGAAGAAGAGTGCCCCATTGTTGGTATTAATGGAAGAAGAGTGCCCCATTGTTGGTATCAATGAAAGAAGAGTTCCCCATTGTTGGTATCAATGGAAGAAGAGTGCCCCATTGTTGTTATCAGTGGAAGAAGAGTGCCCCATTGTTGGTATTAATGGAAGAAGAGTGCCCCATTGTTGGTATCAATGGAAGAAGAGTGCCCCATTGTTGGTATCAATGAAAGAAGAGTGCCCTATTGTTGGTATCAATGGAAGAAGAGTGCCCCATTGTTGGTATCAATGGAAGAAGAGTGCCCCATTGTTGGTATCAATGAAAGAAGAGTGCCCTATTGTTGGTATCAATGTAAGAAGAGTGCCCCATTGTTGGTATCAATGGAAGAAGAGTGCCCTATTGTTGGTATCAATGGAAGAAGAGTGCCCCATTGTTGTATCAATGGAAGAACAGTGCCCCATTGTTGGTATCAATGGAAGAAGAGTTCTCAATTGTTGGTATCAATGGAAGAAGAGTGCCCCATTGTTGGTGTCAGTAGGGGAAATAGTGCCCCATCATTGGTGTCGGTTGGTGAAATAGTGCCCCGAGGGCCATGTAAGGGCAAGCAAAGGGCCACATCCGGCCCCTGGGCCGCAGTTTGGAGACCCCTGGTCTACACAGTCAAAGCTTTTCCCATAATGAAGATCACTACAACTGGAGAGGGCAGAGTCTGGTGCAGCTCCGCATAGAAACCAATCAGCTTCCAGTTTTTATTGTCAAAGCTCCATTGAATAGTGAGAAGGTAGAAGCTGATTGGCTCCCACACACGGCTGCACCAGATTTTTGCACTCAGTGGTCTCCATTATGGGGAAAGCTTTGACTTACTTTTAGTAAATCGATCGATAGTCTTCTGCGATTCGTCTGGGACGTCGTTTTTTTTTTTTCCCCCCCTCTGCTTTTTAAATACTCCGTCCATAAAGGGAATGGCGGCAAAGTATTTCCTAAAACCAGAAAATGAAATAAACCTTCGCACATTATCCCGGCGGCCAATCACACGGCTTTGTTTGATGAATTATTCCAGCTCATTAGTTTCATTTGGGTATCACTGACATGGTAATCCCGTAGCATGCCACCCAGATAGCGAACAGTAAACACGCCTGCGGCGGCGAGTTGAGGGAAGGGGCAATGGCATCAACATGAAAAAAAACTTTTTCTAAACTTAGTCCCAAGCAGCTTCCCTGTTTTTTTTTTTTTTTCTAGCAGCCACAGCGAGAGCAAAAAAAAAAAAAAAAAGATAGATAATGCATTATTTAACATAGCAAATACCATAACAGAACCGTTCGGATCGCGAAACGCGCCCCCCATCCCCCTCCTTCTCTCTTTTTTTTTTTAAACAGCAGATGTACCCCGTCCGCAGCCACACACACAAAAAAAAATGCTGTTTCCTTCCTTCTTAATTGCTACAATTAAAATCCTTGGGAAAAATGATTGCCACACGACCCATCTGTAGAATGCAAATGAATGCCATTTAAACAGTGGATTATCACAAATTAAAAAAAAAAATTTAAAAAATCTTTCAGTAAATTTAATATGAAAAAAAAAAGTTTATAGTAATAAAAATGTAAAATAATAAAAATGGAAAGTAATGAAAACAGAAATAAAAATGTAATATGAAAAAAAAAAAAGTAATAAAAATTTAAATAGTAGAAATTTTAAGTAATTACAAAAATGAAATTAGAAAAAAAAAGTTTGAAGTAATAATACATTTTAAATAAAAATGTAACATGAAAAAAGTTTGTAGTGATAAAGATGAAAAATAATAGAAATTTAAGGTAATAAAAATTATAAAAAAAAAATAAAGCTTGTAGTAATAACAATGTAAAATAATAGAAATTTAAAGAAATAAAAATAAGAATAATGTAATAAGAAAAAAAAGTTTGTAGTAAGTTTGTAGTAATAAAAAATGTAAAATAATAGAAATTTAAAGTCATAAAAATGTCATAAAAAATAAAGTTTGTAGTAATAAAAATTTTAAATAATAGAATTTTTAAGTAATAAAAAAAATAAGAAAATGGAATAAGAAAAAAAAGTTTGTAGTAATAAAAATTTTAAAATAATAGAAATTTAAAGCAATAAAAATAATAATAAAAATGTAATATGAAAAAAAAAAAGTTTGTAGTAATAAAGATTAAAAATAATAGAAAGTTAAAGTAATAAAAAGAGTTACAAAAAAATGTAAAAAGAAAAAAGTTTGTAGTAATATAAATTTAAAATTAGAAAAATTTAAAGTAATAAAAATAATAATAAAATTGTAATATGAAAAAAAAAATGTTTGTAGTAATAATGTTGTAAATGTTGTAAAGCGTTGCGTAAACTGACGGCACTATATAAATCCTGTATAATAATAATAATAATAGTAATAAAGAATAAAAATAATAGAAATACAAAGTAATAAAAATAGTAAAAAAAAAGCTATAATAAGAAAAAAAGTTTGTAGCAATAACATTTTTAAATAATATAAATTTAAAGTTATACAAATAATATTAAAAACGTATGAAAAAAATGAGTTTGTAGTAATACAGATTAAAAATAATAGAAATTTAAAGTAATAACATTTGTTTAAAAAAAATGTAATTAAAAAAAAGTTTGTAGTAATAAAAATGTAAAATAATAGAAATTTAAAGTAATAAAAATAATAATAAAAATGTAATATGAAAACAAAGTTTGTAGCAACATAAATTTAAAATTAGAAAGATTTAAAGTAATAAAAATAATAATAAAAATGTAATAAGAAATTAAAAAAAAAGTTTGTAGCAATAAAAATGTAAAATGATAAACATTTAAAGTAATAAAAAAAATAATAAAAATGTAATATGAAATAAAAAGTCTGTAGTAATATACATTTTAAATAATAGAAATTTAAAGTAATAAAAAAAAAAGAAAATTGAATATGAAAAAAAAAGTTTGTAGTAATAAAGATTAAAAATAATAGAAATTTTAAGTAATAAAAATAGTAAAAAAATATAATAAGAAAAAATGTTTGTAGTAATAAAACTTTTAAATAATTGAATTTTAAAGTAATAAAAATATTAAATAAAAATGTAATAAGGAATTAAAAAAAGTTTGTAGTAATACAATTTTTAAATGATAAACATTTAAAGTATTAAAAAATTTAATAAACATTTAATATAAAATAAAAAAACTTGTAGTAATAAAAAATTAAATTAATAGAAATTGTAAGTAATAAAAATAGTAAAAAATATGTAATATAAAAAAAAGTTTGTAGTAATACAAATTTAAAGTAATAAAAAATAGCCATAAAAATTTAATATGAAAAAAAAAGTTTTGGTATACCTCCCCCCTCTTTTTAAAAAGGAAAAAAAAAAATGCACACTAACTTTTAAGGTGGTAAAATGTGTGTACAACCTGAACTGGTAATATATGTTTTGGTTTGAATGTAACGATTGGAAAAAGTTGTAAAAAAAAAAAAAATGTATCTGATTAAAGAAAAAAAAAAATTACAATATATTTAATGCCGGATTTTAATTTAACATTGGCCTAACGCTTAACTAACCCGTCTCCTGAGCGTGCTAATGTGCTCCGAGCCTATCGCCATAATCAATTTTGTATTGGGAAACGCACTACAACGCATGCAGAATCCAATACTTTCCTCAATTAAAGCAGAGACCGGCAGCAGACGTGAGAAGTTGTATATTTAATTATCCCCTCGCTAATGATCAACTCCTCGGCCGCTGGCCCTTTCCAAAGGGAAGTTATTTTTTTCTAGAAGATCATCCAAACTTGGAAACGCGGGGAAGAGTCAGACTCTCCTGGGCTGTGCCGATCACCTCTTAATAATATATTCAAAGGACAGTACAAAATCGCAGGTAGTCACGCATTATCGATCACATTAGCAAACGTTAACAAAGACGGAGCGGGCATCGGGAGATCGAAACAAGTTTAAATTGCTACAAAAAAAAATAAATAAATAAATGTTTCAGTTGGGACGTTGAGAGCCGTCGGTCTATTGGATTAGTCAGACTTAATTAAAACAACATGACGGGATCCTTAATGGCTCGGTAGATCGCCCTCACTGGCTCGACAATGAGTGGAAACCCTTCATTCGAGTCAAAGTGAGAACAAAACAATATTGTCGCTGGAGCCCCATCGAGAAGCCAGATCTCCCCCAAGACGCTGGCGGAGAAACAGCCATTTAATGAATTATACACAAGGTCTAAGGAGAGGCAAAATTCACTGCCAGCTACAAACATCACAATCCACTCGGAAGCATTGTCATGATTGGCAATCGTCGGTTATTAATCATAAAACAAAGCAAGCAAAGGCAGCGAGCCTACAACTGCTGGAGACATTCACCGAATCACCGTACAAAGGATACAACGGCTGATAAACTGCACAGGAACTTCATCTCTCAAGTAAAGACAAACAAGGAACAACATGGGAATACCAACCATCAGCAACAGACCCACCATCAGACAATATTAACCAGCACCAGAACTAGCACTAGAAGAAGCAGCACCACCATATAAGGCCACCATCACCAGAACTAGCCCCAGCAGCAGAGCCATCAACTTCATTCAATGCCACCACCATAATAATGAGCACTGACACCAGCACCAGAACCAGCAACCACAACCTCCATACAATGTCACCACCACCTTCATACAATGCCACCACCACCACCATAATGAACATCAGCACCAGCACCAAAAATACTAGCACTAGCACCAGGACCAGCACCACCACCTCAATACAATACCACCATCACCAGAACTAGCACCAGCACTAGAAACAGCAGCATTACCATATAATTGTCACCATCACCAGAACTAGCATCACCACCACCACCTCCATACAATACCACCATCACCAGAACTAGCACCAGCACTAGAAACAGCAGCACCACCAGAAAATGCCACCATCACCAGAACTAGCACCAGAACTAGCATCACCACCACCTCCATACAATACCACCATCACCAGAACTAGCATTACCACCACCACCACCACCTCCATACAATACCACCACCACCAGAACTAGCACCAGCACTAGAAACAGCAGCACCACCATATAATGTCACCATCACCAGAACTAGCATTACCACCACCACCACCACCACCTCCATACAATACCACCACCACCAGAACTAGCACCAGCACTAGAAACAGCAGCACCACCATATAATGCCACCATCACCAGAAATAGCATTACCACCACCACCACCACCACCTCCATACAATACCACCACCACCAGAACTAGCACCAGCACTAGAAACAGCAGCACCACCATATAATGTCACCATCACCAGAAATAGCATTACCACCACCACCACCACCACCTCCATACAATACCACCACCACCAGAACTAGCACCAGCACTAGAAACAGCAGCACCACCATATAATTGCCACCATCACCAGAACTAGCACCAGTACTAGAAACAGCAGCACCACCATATAATTGCCACCATCACCAGAACTAACACCAGCACTAGAAACAGAAGCACCACCATATAATTTCCACCATCACCAGAACTAGCACCAGCACTAGAAACAGTAGCACCACCATATAATTGCCACCATCACCAGAACTAGCACCAGTCCCAAAAACAGCAGCACCACCATATAATGCCACCATCACCAGAACTAGCACCAGCACCAGAAATTGCACTAGCACCAGCAGCAGAACCACCATTTCCATGCAATGTCACCACCATCATAGTGAGCACTAGTACCAGCACCACCACCTCCCTATAATACCACCACCTCCCCAAAGTAGCACCAGAACCACCATTTCCATACAATGCCACTACCATCATAAGGAGCACCAGTACCAGCACCAAAAATAGCACTATCACCAGCACCAAAATCAGCAACCCCCACCACCATAATGAGCACAAGCACCAGGACTAGCACAGCCACCACCAGAACAAACACTAGCACCAGCAGCAGAACTGACACAACCACTACCATATAATGCCACCACCACCAGAGTGAGAGCCAGCACCAACACTAGACCCAACAGCAAAAACAGCACTATCACCAGTACCAGAACTATCACCAGTACCAGCACCAGAACTACCACTACAACCAGAACTAGTGCTAGCCCCAAAACTAGCAACACAGCACCACCACCATATAATTCCACCACCACCAGCATTGGAACTAGCACTAGCAACAGAACTAACACCAGAACCAGAACTTCCACCAAGCACCAGCCAACACCACAAAGAATCCAAAAACCTTTCCACAACAGAATCCGCACACCAATCCTTTCCCATGTGTTCTATCCTTTCTGTCTAAAAAGGCAGCATGCAGAGTAACTCTTCACAGCCCATTTCTAAAAAAGAAAAAAAAAAAAGTCCAAAATATATTTTCCAGAGATTAATAAAAAAAAAACAAAAAACGTCCCAAATAAGAATTCCCTTTCTGGTGATGTTAAAAAAAAAAGTCTTCAAGTACAAGAAGCACTTGGCATGCAAATGACACGTATCCATCATGTACAGGATCTATATGTGTATGTGTGCGGTTACATGTGACCGTGTGAGCATGTGTTTTCCAAATATAAATAAATCTAGTAATAATAATAAATATAAAATAAAAAATATAAATGATGTATAAATGATGTGCAATTCATTCATATATATAAATTGATGTTTAAAAAAACAAACAAACAAAAGCTGTATTTGTGTATACAAATACATGGTATAGATCTCGTATTTTTGTATATGTATATATATATATATATATATGTGTGTGTGTGTATATGTGCGCTGGCTCAAGCATGCAAAAAAAAAAAAAAAAAAAAAGAAATGCGCACACGCTTGGATCCTGGCGGCGAGGAGTGATTGCATTAGCAGTTAAGGTTGCCCCACACTGCCTCCTCCTCCTCCTCCTCCTGTGCCCTGTCTGTATGAAGAGCTCCGGCAATGGGACTGTGCAAAAAGAAAAAAAAAAAAAAAAAAGAAGAGAGAGAGGGAGAGGCACATGGTGCTGGAGAGAGTGCGCACACACACACACACACACGCACACACACACACACACACACACACAGGCTGCAAGCAACAACAGCGGCGGCAGCAGCCCGCAGCCTGGAAAGCAGCTCCTGACATTGAGAATGAATGACAGCTTACCTGAGTGCCAATCTTCATCAGACTGACACTGGCGTGACAGCACAGCCTATACTTCCCAGCAAAGGCTGTGACGTCACTGGAGGGGGGGGGGTCCAGGCACACGCCCCCTTCTTCTCCTGCTTTTTTGGCTGGATGTGGGGCTCATTTATTGCTGGGAAGTCGCTGCCATCTAGTGGACGCACAGGGGGGGCACGCCGCCTGCCCTCCCGCCTGCGTTTTTTTTTTTTTTTTTTTTTTTTTCGACGGTTTGATCGATTTGTTTTGACAGCTGTGACAAGCGGACTGACGATATTTACTCCCCGAGGCTGTGGGAAAGCATTGTTCCTTTGTTAAAGGGATCCTCCACTTTTTTTTTTTTTTGCGAAAACGGAATAAATGCGTCCAGCTTAACCCCTTTCACGCCGACGTAACACATGCAGAGTGCAGCATCATGGAAGGGGAACGCATATAGGCGGTATGGTTTTTTTTTTGGCGCTTGGTGCCTGCTCACCTACCCATAATACAGACTCCCAATCATGTGATCACTGTGATAGCCAATCGGAGCGATTGGGGCAGCACAGTGGTGTAGTGGTTAGCACTTCCACCTAGGAGCACTAGGGGGTCATCTGTTCAAATCCCGACCCACAACACTACCTGGTTGGAGTTTGCGTGTTCTTCCTTTGCCTGTGTGAGTTTCCTCCGGGTACTCCGGTTTCCTCCCACACTCCAAAGACATGCTGGTAGGTTAATTGGCTCCTGTCTAAATTGGCCCCTAGTATGTGTATGTATGAATGTTAATTAAGGACCTTACATAGTAAGCTCCTTGAGGGCAGGGACTGATGTGAATATGCAATCTATATACAGTAAAACCTTGGATTGCGAGCGTAATTCGTTCCAGAAACATGCTTGTAATCCAAAGCACTTGTATATCAAAACAAATTTCCCCATAAGAAATAATGGAAACTCAAATGATTTGTTCCACAACCATTTATTGATAAGTCCTTCAGTTTATAGTCCATATAAAAATATTATAGCAATGTGATTAGTTGTGTAACCATAAAATGTCCATCCACAAATGGAAGCCTCCACAAGGGGATTAGAAGCAAAATCCAGTAGGAGCTCCAGAGTATAAAAGAGAAGAGAGGCTCCTCTAAGTGTAATAATATGTTGCTAAATGTTGTACCTTCATTAAATGTTTCCGTATTGCTACACTTAGAGGCGTCTCTCTTCTCTTTTATACCCAGTTGTGACATGACGCTACTTGTATATCAAGACATCGCTTGTATATCAAGTCAAAATTTATTTAAAAATTTTGCTTGTCTTGCAAAACGCTCTCAAACTAAGTTACTCTCAAACCAAGGCTTTACTGTATATATATATATATATATATATATATATATATATATATATATATATATATATTTGTAATAATAACACATAAATATGAAATAAATATGAAATAAATATATAGAGTGTAAGTTGACGGCGCTATATAAGTACCTGCAGAGGTGTGCGCAGCCTATTACATTGGGGTGTGCACCCTGAAGCTCAAACACACACGTGTGTGTGTCTACATATACAGTATATGACCTCAGCACATTGATCTCCCTGCCGGCACAGTGAATGAGAGGCGTGTAAACACTTCTCTTACGGCAGAGGCAGTTAGAGGGAGATCTTTGCCATCTTCCTGCTGCCACACAGAGCGATAATGCTAATGTGCATGGGGTGGTTAGGGTGTGCCCAGGCACATCCGGCACACCCTGTGCGCAAGTCTATGAGTACCTGTAATAAATAAATAAAACAATTGCTGTGAATAGAACCCGTCCTGTACTGTTTCTCCTCTGCAATGGGGAAGATTTATTAAGATTTTCTTTCTTTCTTTCTTTTTCTTTTTTCCCTGCATCTTTTTCTGCATCTTTTTCGGTATTTTTTTTTTCTTTTTCTGCATCTTTTTCTTTTCCTGCATCTTTTTCTTTTTCTGCAACTTTTTCTTTTTTCCCTGCATCTTTTTCTGCATCTATTTCTTTTTCTGCATCTATTTCTTTTTCTGCATCTTTTTCTTTTCCTCTATTTTTTTCTTTTTCTGCATTTTTTTCTTTTTCTGCATCTATTTCTTTCCCAGGATTTTTTTCTTCTTCTGAATCTTTTTATTTTTTGCAACTTTTTCTTTTTCCCTGCATCTTTTTCTGCGTCTATTTCTTTTTCTGCATTTTTTTCTTTATCTGCATCTTTTTCTTTTCCTGCATGAATTTCTTTCTCTGCCTCTTTTTCTGTTTCTGCAACTTTTTCTTTGTTTCCATGCATCTTTTTCTGCATCTATTTTTTTTCCTGCATTTTTTGCTTTTTTTGCATCTAGTTATTTTCCTGCATTTTTTTATTTTTCTGCATCTATTTCTTTTCTGCACCTTGTTCTACATTTGTTTCTTCTGCACCTTTTTCCTGCACTTTCCTTACTACATTATATTGTATTTACAGACCCCCTTTGCTCCTTTCAGTGGGGGTCATTTATAGTGTCTGACTGCTTACGGTCCCCGTGTTGCACGGAGTTGGGTTTTGTGTCTGGCTACGCCTGCATGTGTCCTGCTGAGTTGGTTCTGATGTCTCGCTGGAAGATGCCATTGATATGTACCTGATGTCTTGTACATTTTGATCCTGCCCTATTATGGTCCATATGTTAGGCCCCTTTCACACTTGTGCGTCTTGTCCTGTGACTTGGGACTGCGAAGTCGCATGACCAGTCGTACCCCATGATTTCCAATGAGTCGCATTATTCAATGGAAGCCTATGAAGATAAAATTTGCACTGCACCATAGGAATTGGCATCGCACCCGCAGTCAACGCACACAGGACCCTTTTTCTTTCTCACACAAAAATTCACAACGCATAGATGTGAACCAAAGCCATGGAATACTATGCTTTTTACGTGACCTGCGAATCTGTGTGTTCCTAAATGCATCAAACCCACTGTAAATTTGCATCAGTGTGAACCCAGGCTAAAGGTTAAGGAAAAAAGAGGGGGAAAAAATGCAATAGACTGCATCAAAAACGCACAAAAAATGCATCAAAAACACACTGGAAGGCATAAAAAACGCTTTAATGCAATAGTAAAGGTTAAAAAAAAGGCATTATAATTGCACTGGACTAGCACATTATAAAGCACTTACCTTGAAATGAAGCCCTCCAGCGGCATGCTATCACCGCTGACAGGGCTTCCATCTTCTCCCGGTCCTCTTTCCGGGTTCGCGAGCTGTGGCTGCTTTAATGGCCGAGCCGCGATGATGTCACGGCCGCAGCACAGTCCTGTGAATGAACAGCACGGGTATGCCATTCCTTCAGAGCGCATGCGCCGGTGACGTCCCCGGCTGCTGCTCCTCTAGAATATCTTTTAAACGGCCCACGTTAAGGAGATATTCATTTAAAAAGGCGCTCCACCCAAAAAGGGCAAGTTCCGCTTTAAGGCCTCCTCCCCGACTCCTGTTTGCGAAAAGGAGCTTTTGGGTTGGAGGGAAGCGGGTATCCTGATTTTGACAAGTCCCCCGCTCCCACTTCCGTTCCGGACACCTTAGGCAAGAAATTTTCACAAAGTCTGCTGCCTCAGTTTTTATGATGGCAATTTGCATATACTCCAGAATACTCCAGAATGTTATGAAGAGTGATCAGATGAATTGCAATTAATTGCAAAGTCCCTCTTTGCCATGAAAATGAACTTAATCCCGTAAAAAACATTTCCATTGCATTTATGAAGAAGGCTTTAGGGCGCCCAAGAAAGTCCAGCAAGCGCCAGGACCATCTCCTACAGTGGATTCAGCTGCGGGATTGGGGGCACCACCAGTGCAGAGCTTGCTCAGGAATGGCAGCAGACAGGTGTGAGGACATCGGCACGCACAGTGAGGAGAAGACTTTTGGAGGATAACCTGGTGTCAAGAAGGGAAGCAAAGAAGCCACTTCTCTCCATGAAAAACATCAGGGACAGACTGATATTCTGCAATAGGTACAGGGATTGGACTGCTGAGGACTGGGGGAAAGTCATTTTCTCTGATGAATCCCCTTTTCGATTGTTTGGGGCATCCAGAATAAAAACCTTGTCCAGAGAAGAAAAGGTGAGTGCCACCGTCAGTCCTGTGTCCTGCCAATAGTAAAGCATCCTGAGACCATTCATGTGTGGGGGTCGCTTCTCAGCCAAGGGAGTGGGCTCACTCACTATTTTGCCTAAGAACACCACCATGAATAAAGAATGGTACAAAAACATCCCACGAGAGCAACTTCTCCCAACCATCCAAGAACAGTTTGGTGAAGAACAATGCCTTCTCCAGCATGATGGAGCACCTTGCCATAAGGAAAAAGTGATAACTAAGTGCCTTGGGGAACAAAACATCGAAATTTTGGGTCCATGAGAAATTGTGGTTAATCCTTAAGAGGCGGGTGAACAAAAAAAAAAAAAAACGACAAATTCTGACAAACTCCAAGCATTGATTATGAATGGGCTGCCATCAGTCAGGATGTGGCCCAGAAGTTGATGACAACATGCCAGGGAGAATTACAGAGGTCTTGAGAAAGAAGGGTCAACACTGTGAATATTGACTCTTTCCATAAACTTCATGTCATTGTCAATAAAAGCCTTTGACACTTATGGAATGCTTGTAATTATACTTCAGTGTATACCATAGTAACATCTGACAAAAAGATCTAAAACAGCAGACTGAATATTTGTGTCATTCCCCACCCCCACCCCACCCCCCGGTCCCGCTGTACCTGATTCCGGTGACCCCCCCCTTGCTAGGAGACATCGGGTCGCCGCTTCACCGGTCCGGGAATTTGAAATCCCCCGTGGCTTAATTTCGTAAGGGTATAGGAGGCATTCTAATCTTCACATGGACGGTGCCGACCAGTGGTGGCTGGTGTTCTTTTTTGGTTGGGGGGGTGGCAAACAACCACCTATCCCCCCTGAGTTCCACCCATCCCTCTACCCCCCGTGCTGTTTTCAGGGTCGGTCCGGCACTTACCCCATCGTAGCGGGTGGCAGGCAGCGTAGTGCAGCAGCTTGGCTCCAAGTCCTCTCCTCCATGGCGGCTTCCAGCTCCACCCTTCCTCCTCGGCGTCCAATAGGATCGCCCGTCCTTTCAGCCAATCGGGTGACCGATGTGAAAACCCGCTTCCTGATTGGCCGGGAGGAGGATCAGTGTTACAACAGCATATATTGATTCGCTGTTGTAACACACCTGGACGGGCTCGGAGCGCACTCTGCAACCCCAGCCCACCCTATTTTGAAGCCTATTAGAGCCTCTGGCTCTAATCGGTGCTTCAAAAAAAAAAAAAAAACAGCCCCTCCGCATTGCAATCCATGTACCGGTGTCCCGAAAAGGGGCCGGATGCATGGATAAGGGAGGCGGCGATGTACAGGAGGGGACTCGTTCTGTCAGCGGGGGGAGAAGAAGAGAGAAAGCCACAGGGATTTCAAATTCCCGGACTGGTAAAGCGGCGTCCCGATGTCTCTTAGCGGGTGATCGATGGCTTCAGGTACAGCGGGACCAGGGGGGGGGGGGGTTGTGTGCTTCTCCACAATGCACAGAAACGCATTACCCTTTTGCAGGACGCATTTATCCTTAATGGCACCCTCATGCATCTGTAAACACATGTATGTCCGACCACAAGGTGCCGCAGCATCATGCGTTTCGGCGCGGCGCAATTTTGCAAAAGGTGTCAGGGACTTCTTTTTTTTTCTTGAGTGTAGGGCAGCCTATTGAAATGAATGGGCTGCACTAACTACACACGATGCGCAGGAACATGAGTGCTCAATGGGGACAATAAGGTCCCTGTACTCCAATGGTCTCCACACTCACCAGATCTCCATCCAATAGAGCACCTTTGGGATGTGGTGGAATGCCGACAAATCTGCAGCAACTCTTATTATGTCACTATGGAGCAAAATCTCTGAGGAACGTTTCCAACACCTTGTTGTATCTATTCCACCAAGAATGAAGGCAAAAGGGGGTCCGACCCGGGACTAGAAGGGTGTACCTAATAAAGTGTCCGGTGAGTGTATAGTTGAGTATAAATATAAAGTTGAAATCTTTTTTTATACATACTTAATTAAATAGAAACTCGTACCCATAATATACAAATGAAGAAAAGTATTGGGACAGCCGCTATACATTTCTGTTAATAGCCAATTCCAATAATAATTGAGTAAAGCAGAATTAATTAAACACTTATCTCTATGCACAACCACTTTTATCTTCCATTACATCCTACACAGCGGGACTGTGCCAGCAAAGTCTATGAGGAATCTCAGGAGGATACTAACTTACCATGTCATTTAGCAGAAATAAAAACTGTCTGTATTGCAACATTGCAGCTGACCACCGAGAAGCGTTTCTTCCCCATTGGTCATTGTCCGGGGCGGGGCTGGAGGTGGTTGGTCCGGGAGAGCAGACAGTTTTTATATTCCATACATATTGGCACATAAGGCTCGCTATCCGTGTACTTTAGCAAGCCTTTACAAGATTGCGTACCTGAGATTCAATTATGTCACCCCTGGCCGCTGGTGGGAGCTGGCCCTTTAACCACATGACCTCCGGGAAGATTTACCCCCCTTCCTGATCAGGCCTTTTTTTTTTTTTTTGGCGATACGGCACTGCGTTAATTCACCTGACAATTGTGCGGTCGTGCGACGTTGTACCCAAATAAAATTGATGTCCTTTTTTTCTTCCCCCCGCAAATAGAGCTTTCTTTTGGTGGTATTTGATCACCTCTGCGGTTTTTCTTTTTTGCGCTATGAACAAAAAAAGAGCGACAATTTGGAAAAAAAAAACAAACAATATTTTTTACGTTCTGCTATTAAACATATTCAATAAAAAAAATGCAAAAAAATCTAATTTCTTCATCAATTTAGGCCAATATGTTTTCTGCTGGTAAAAAAAAAAAAAAAAAAAATCCCAATGAGCGTAAATTGATTGGTTTGCTCAAAAGTTATAGCGTCTACAAACTACGGGATATTTTTATTTATTTATTTATTACTAGTAATGGCGGCAATGAGCGACTTATAGCGATATTGCGGTAGACAGTCGGACACTAACTGACACTTTTGACACTTTTTGGGGACCAGTGACACTAATACAGTGATCAGTGCTAAAATATATGCACTGCCACTGTACTAATGACACTGGCTGGGAAGGGGTTAACATCAGGGGCGATCAAAGGGTTAACTGTGCGCCTAGGCTGTGTTTTATTGTAAGGTGGGGGAGGTGCTTTTACTAGGGGGAAGGCATGGATCGGTGCCCCTGCAGGAACACAGGATCCATGCCTTCTGTACTGACAGAACTGCCTTGTTTACATAGATTGTCGTTCTGCCTCAGTACCGAAGGATCGGCGGGTGCCAACGGACATTGAGTCTGCAGTACCCGCAGATCAGCTCCCACTTTGAGCGGGCTGCCAGCGGCGCAGATGTGCGCCCCGAACCCGGAAGTGCAGGATCATGTACTAGGTACAAGATCCTGCACAGCAGTGCCACTTTGCCACCATATATGTAAGTTATATGGTCAGCAAGTGGTTAAAGTGAATGTAAACGATCACCTTGCAAAACAATCCATTCAGTTTAAAATAGAAATGAAAGGCATAACATTTGTGTATAGATATAAATAAAATATTATGAATACAAAAAAAAAAATTGTATTTTTCCTTTTTTATAAGTGATCCCATTTGTTCAGTTCTCAGCTGCATAAGGAGCTCAGAGAGCTGGGGAGGAGATACAGCAGCACACCGAACTTCCTAGTAAATGGCTCTGCTAGGTGGGGGGGGGGGGGTGTCAGCACAAGTCTTGGAGGAGAGCAAGCTGAGTTCCCAGTAAAGCCAGAAAACTGACCACGCTGTGCTATTATGCTTAGCGTGGTCAGTTTTTAATAGGAAAGCAGAGGGACTGGTAGGAACACCAGGGATTTCACACAAAGGAAGCAATACAAAGAGAACAGGAGACTGTTTCATACAAGTACATGGTACAGCAGCCACATATCAGGAATATGAAATGTTGGGGTAACATATTCTTTAGGTGGGCTGCAGGGCAAAGAAAAGTTTTGGCTTAAGGCTCGGTTTCACATGTGGGTCACATGCCGTTCTCAGCAGGGGTCCGGTGCGTGCTGAATGGGCTGAATTCGGACCTGAAACGGACCTAAAGGCGCACTAACATCAACAATAGAATGCTACTCCTCCCACTGACACCAATAATGGGTCACTATTCCTTCCACTGACACCAATGGTGGGTGCATTCCTCCCACTGACACCAATGTTGGCTCACTGTTCTTTCCACTGACACCAACAATGGGGACTATTCCTTGCACTGACACCAACAATGATGGGTCACTATTCCTCGCACTTACATTAATGATGGGTCTCTATTTCTTCCACTTACACCAATGATGGGTCACTATTCCTTCCACTGACACCAATGATGGGTCACTATTCCTTCCACTGACACCAAAAATGGTGTACTATTCCTCCCACTGACACCAATGATGGGTCACTATTCCTCCCACTGACACCAATGATGGGTCACTATTCTTCCCACTGACACCAATGATGGGTCACTATTCCTTCCACTGACACCAATGGTGGGTGCATTCCTCCCACTGACACCAATGTTGGCTCACTGTTCTTTCCACTGACACCAACAATGGGGACTATTCCTTGCACTGACACCAACAATGATGGGTCACTATTCCTCGCACTTACATTAATGATGGGTCTCTATTTCTTCCACTTACACCAATGATGGGTCACTATTCCTTCCACTGACACCAATGATGGGTCACTATTCCTTCCACTGACACCAAAAATGGTGTACTATTCCTCCCACTGACACCAATGATGGGTCACTATTCCTCCCACTGACACCAATGATGGGTCACTATTCTTCCCACTGACACCAATGATGGGTCACTATTCCTTCCACTGACACCAATGGTGGGTGCATTCCTCCCACTGACACCAATGTTGGCTCACTGTTCTTTCCACTGACACCAACAATGGAGACTATTCCTTGCACTGACACCAACAATGATGGGTCACTATTCCTCGCACTTACATTAATGATGGGTCTCTATTTCTTCCACTTACAACAATGATGGGTCACTATTCCTTCCACTGACACCAATGATGGGTCACTATTCCTTCCACTGACACCAACAATGGTGTACTATTCCTCCCACTGACACCAATTATGGGTCACTATTCCTCCCACTGACACCAATGATGGGTCACTATTCCTTCCACTGACACCAATGATGGGTCACTATTCCTTCCACTGACACCAACAATGGTGTACTATTCCTCCCACTGACACCAACAATGGGTCACTATTCCTCCCACTGACACCAATGATGGGTCACTATTCCTCCCACTGGCACAAATGATGGGTCACTATCCCTCAAACTTACATTATGGGTCCTTCAAAACTCACCGGACCCGCTGCGGAGATATGTGAACCGGCTCCATAGAGAATCTCCTGCTATTGCGAATTGGATGTGGAGGTCCCGCATCCAATTTTCAATGGTGTGCACCCACCCAGCCTCAGAAATACTTGAAGTTAGAACTCACACTTTATTTCATTTCTCTTTTCTTTTTCTGTAAGGAATCTGCAGTGGGTGTGTTTGGGAACAAATCTCCTAACCAACCAATAGATAAGCAAACGGGTTCCCAGATCACCAGAGAGTGTGGAGAGGGGAAGGGGGCATTCAAGCCCTGAGCAGATAAGTGGGGTAGGTTGCCCATATGCATTTCAAGTCTTCCTTGTCAGTTTTGTAAGGATTGTAGATTTAATTCTGTAAATGAAGACGTTATTTCCCAAGTCATATCAACAGCTCATAGTTTGTGGATATCCACAGGGCAGTGGGGAGCCAGCTGTGATCCATCAAGAAGTCACAGCTGGCTCCCAAATCAAAAATGGCGGCGTCAGGGAATAGAAAAGACAGTCTGGACTCCAGGGACAGGTAAGTTCCTGATTTTTAAGTCACGAAGTACAGTTTTGCCAGCTGGTGAGCTTTCATTTGTTTAAAAGCACCCATTAGAAAAGTTGATGACACTTCAGTAGTCCAAATTTTTATTGATAGAGTATCAAGAAAATCCAACGTGTTTCGGGGTGAACCCACCTCCCCCTGTCTTCAGGGCTGAAGCCATGGATACGATTGGACTAGCGGTGAGATTGAATTAAAAGCCCCTGAAATGAGGTTGGATCTGAGCTGTTGAATCAGTCAACTTGCAAGATAACTGATCCAACAGCTCAAGATAATTGACCCAACAGCTCAGATCTAACCTCATTTCAGGGGCTTTAATTCCATCTCACCGCTGGTCCAATCGTATCCATGGCTTCAGCCCTGAAGACAGGGGGAGGTGGGTTCCCCCGAAACAAGTTGGATTTTCTTGATACTCTATCAATAAAAATTTGGACGTAAATTAATGACGTGTCATCAACTTTTCTAATGGGTGCTTTCGAAAGAATGAAAGGTCACCAGCTGGCAAAACCGTACTTGGTGACTTAAAAATCAGGTACTTACCTGTCCCTGGAGTCCAGGCTGTCTTTTCTTCTCCCCGATGCCGCCATCTTGGATTTGGGAGCCAGCTGTGACTTCTCGATGGATCACAGCTGGCTCCCTCCCTGAGCTGCGGATATCCACAAACTATGAGCGGAGAGGCATTAAAACACCTGCAATGTTTTTATTTCTACCTCTGCCCCCATTTGGTACATGCACTCTCCAATATTTGTCCCGTTTACTGTTATCATTGAAAGTCAAAGTAAAAGAAAATCCCAAATTTTGGGTTGTCCTCAAAAAAATAATAGAGCGGAAATCTTCCAATGCCAACACTAGTTCTGGTGTCCTAATGGGTGGGCAAGCACAACCCTTGATTTGCAAAGCTTTACTCCAACTTCCTGTTTTGGCTATGGGACAGGAAGTCAATGGAAATCTCCCCAATGGGACACAGATGACACAAAAGAACTGATAGGGGTTATAACCTTCCTTATTCTATCCAAAATAAAAAAATAAAAAGTTTTGCCTATAGTTCTACTGTAATTCTATTTAATCTCCATATCAGGGTTTCTCAACCAGGGTCTCATGGGTCCCTAGGGTTTCTCCAGAGGTTGCTAGGAGTTGCTTGAGTAATAAGCAATTTCTGCCCCTCAGATAAGTTTCCCCTGACACCGTTGATCTTTTTTGGCTATCTGTAAGATAGTAATTCTTCCCAATGACCACAGGTGTGAGGAGCATTCTTCCCACTGACCATTACACTAATGTATCGGTGAGTTGTAGATATCATAATTTTTTCCAGGGGTTCCCTGAGACTGGAAAGTTATTTCAAGGGCTCCTCTGTGTTGAAAAGGTCTAGAAGGGCAGCTCTATATAAAAATTTGGACTAAAATTTTGGAAGTGTTATGAACTTTTCTGCTTGGAGCTCCACAACACTAACCCCTAAGCAGTGGCACCCATCCATACGGGGCGCAGGGGCGCCGCCCCCCTATTCATGCATCCAGCCCTCTAATCTACATGCGTGCCACCAGACGCATGGATTCCAATGGGTTTTCTTTTTTTTGAAATACGTGATTAGAGCCAGAGGCCCTAATAAGCTTCAAAATGGGTAAAAAATAGGCTTTAATATTCACTATTGTCACACTGATTCTCCTCCCGGCCAATCAGGAAACAAGCCGTTTCCTGATTGGCCAAATGAAGAAGCGATCCTAATGGCCTAGGATCAGGAGGAGGAAGGAGACACACAGACGCTGTGATGGCGAGAAGACGCAGGGGAAGCCCGACCGACTGACCCACCAGCCGCCACTGGAAGACAGAGGGAGGTGGCCGGGACACGGAGGAGACGGAGGGGGGGGGGAGCCGCCGCCGGAAGGCACCCTCCAACATGTCAGTCCGGGGGCAGCACAGGGTAAGTGAGACGGCGACCTGGGTGGGAGTGGGTATTGTGCGCGGTGCGGGCTGGACCGACTGATGGAGCACCGGCCGCCACTGCCCCTAAGCTTTACACCTACTGTATGTCCTCTTTTGAGACTAGCAGAGAGGAAGCAGCCCAAGACCGGGACAAGGTTTAGTCTACACCACTCATTCATTGCTCATTAGGCCCTTTGAAGGAGGATTAATTCGGGGTTAAACCCTAAAGTATCAATATCTGGCTTCCATCAGTCCATCGTTATCACGCACACAAACCAGTTATGATGATTTCTTTTGCCAAACCAAAGACCAAACCTCCTTCCACTGAGATTGGTCAGCTGGAGGACTTCAACAGAGATCTCCAAGTACCCATAAACATGGTCACCTTACATGATCTCCATTTACTGCAACCAGCTTACCAGACGGCAAAAACTCATTATTTCCCGGCTCTGTTTTTGCAAGTGTTGGAACTTGTTAAATCTGAGTGAACTTTACTTTTCACCTGAATCTATACGATATATAGGCTTTCGCTAGACACGGCCGCATGCGTTTCCCATTCTCTGAGTGTAGCCTCTCAGTTTTCTCTCCAATAAATCGGTTTATGGAAAGAGATTACCGGGCCATTCGCATAACCCCCGGCACATATATTCACTGACAAGTGACATTTTACAAGACATATCTTTTCTTTTAATAGCCTCGTTCAGATTTGTTCTAGCTTACACGTTTAAAAGGGAAATTGGGGGGAAATCCCTTCTGTTGATCCGAGGCCTGGTCTCTGAGAGCAATATCCGAAAAGCTGGCTAAGAAATGAGATATTAATAAGTATTTGAACATAAAGCGCAGCTGTTGTTTGAAAAGATGCCATTGCGGGGGCTCTTGTTCTTTTGTGTAAGCTAATAAGGATTTTATTACCGAAAATTGCGTCTCAAAGACCTATGGAATAAAGGGGATTTTCAGCGAAACAAAAACTGACAGAACATTGCAGTTTGCCAGGAAAGAAAGACTGCAAAGAACGGCGCGATTGTCGGCCCTGTTCCGAGTCATAATTTATTAAGTGTGTTTATGGTGGGAAATTTACGGCTTTCCCAGGAGTGGTAAAGGAGCACGAACCCAAGAACCCAATCAGGTTTTAGTTTACTCTAGTCCAGCCTTTCTTAACCTGTTTATCCCAAAGGAACCCTTGCAATAATTTTCAGGCCCCAGGGAAGCCCTGCTAAGATTAGTCTATTAGCGGTCATTGGGAAAATGCACATTCTATTGGTCTTGGTCAGTGGGAGGAATGCTCCTTACATTGAATGCTACCCCTACAGTCATGTCTTTGGCTCTGCCAACTGGTGTTGGACCTGAAGCTATGCAGGTACTATAAGATAGCAGAAAAGCTCGCCACAGCTCAAGGAAACCCTAGCCACCTCTGGAGGAACCTTAGGGTTCCATGGAACCCTGGTTGAGATTGACTGCTCTGATCACATACTTGAGTAATAGCCCATACAATATGGGGGTGTACTAAAAAATAGTCAGGGCAGCATAATAACACTTTGTCAATGACAGTCTATCACACAATGTGACAGAGATGCAGGGAACCAGTAATTCCTGTTGACTTAGCACACTTTTGTACCACGAGTCATGACCTGGAAGTAACATCTGAAAGGTAGTGCAGAGGCAGTGCAGGAGTGAACAGGGAACGCTAGTCTTTATTAGTCTGTTATTAGATTATGATTAAACAGAACGTGTGCCCTGTTATATCAGGTGCCTTTATCAGAGCCCACACTTACATCATTTGAGTGCCCCCTTTTATCGGGATCCCCACCAGAGTGCTCCATTACATCAATTGTGCCCATCAGAGCACCTTCTTACATCAATTGACCCTATCAGAATGCTCCCCTACATCAACTGTGCCTATCAGCCCTCCCACTTACATCAATTGTCCCCATCGGAGCACCCCCTTACATCAAATGTCCCCACCAGAGTGTACCCCTACATCAACTGTCTGCATCAGAGTGCCTCTTTACATCAAGTTCCCCCATCAGAGTGCCCACTTACATCAACTGTCTGCATCAGAGTGTTCACTTACAGCAATCGTCCTCATTACAGTGTCCCCTTACATCAATTCTCCCCATCAAAGTGCCCCCTTACATTAATCGTCCTCATTACAGTGTCCCCTTACATCAATTCTCCCCACCACAGTGCCCCCTTACATCAACTACTGGCATCAGACTGCCCTCTTACATCAATCACCTCCATCAGCGTGCCCACTTACATCAATCACCCCCATCATAGTGCCCACTTACATCAATCACCCTCATCATAGTGCCCACTTACATCAATTACCCCCATCAGAGTGCCCCCTTACATCAATCGCCCCCCTCAGAGTGCCCTCTTACATCAAATATCCCATCAGAGTGCCCCATTACATCAACTGTCTGCATCAGAGTGCTTCCTTACATCAATTGCCCCCATCAGAATGCCCCCTTACATCAACTCTACCCATCAGAGAATCCCCTTACATTAATTGTCCTCATCAGAGTGTCTATTTTCATCAGTTGTTCCCATCAGAGTGCCCCCTTACATCAATTGTTCTCATTACAGTGCCCCCTTACATCAACTACTGGCATCAGATTGCCCCCTTACATCAATCACCCCCATCAGAGTGTCCCCTTACATCAAATATCCCATCAGAGTCCCCCTTACATCAAATATCCCTATCGAGTGCCACCTTACATCAAATCTCCTCATCAGAGTCCCCCCTTACATCGAATCAAATAGACATAGCAGCAAAAATCCCCAAACAGCAACAATATGTGTAAATATTCAGTGCACCCCCTATCGAGATGGGCTAATATCTCTATATTGTACCACAGATGCAGCCATGGACATTCATGACATGCACCGATGCTAATACAGGAATATCTCTACGCCAATATTTTATTTAGTTCCAGTGAAGGGAACTCTTAAGGCATCAGCATACCAAGACATTTTGGACAATTTCATGCCTCCAACTTTGTGGGAACAGTTTCAGGATGGCCCCTTCCTGTTCCAACATGACTGCGCACCAGTGCACAAAGCAAGGTCCATAAAGACATGGATGAGCGAGTTTGGGGTGGAGGAACTTGACTGGCCGGCACTGATGTCAGGACCTTTGGGATTTATTCGAGCGGAGACTGCGAGCCAGGCCTTCTCGTCCAACATTAGCGCCTGACCTCACAAATGCTCTTCTGGAAGAATGGTCAAACATTCCCATAGACACACTCCTAAACCTTGCGGACGGCCTTCCCAGAAGAGTTGAAGCTGTTATAGCTGCAAAGGTTGGGCCAACTCAATATTGAACCCTACGGACTAAGACTGGGATGCCATTAAAGTTCATGTGTAAGTAAAGGCAGGCGTCCCAATACATTTGACAATATAGTATATAATATATTTTATTATTTTACAGCATCGCATCCTGTAATTTTATTGTCTATATGTATCTTGTATCAGGATATAGTGGTAGCTGCAGATAGTGGACACCTCTTTACCTAAGTGCAGATTCCTTAGTACTTATAAGGAATCTGCTACATTTGTTAAAATCCCTGAAATGTATATCGATCACCCAGAAGGGATTGTTTTTTTTTTGCTCAACAAAAGTGGAGTAACTCTTTAGGGGTTAATTCAAACTAGGGACTGTAGGCCTCCTGCTAAAAATCTTCTTCCAAGATTAGGGAATCTATAATAGCACCATATACCGTACAGCAGCATCCTGCGTTAAACAATAACATGTAAGACGTATACGGCATAATGTGTTATTTGCTTTTGTAATTAATTGCATTGCTGATTATGGAAATGAAGCCGTAGGGAATGTGCTCTGGTAATAAGACATTATGTCTCTGAACGATCATCGTGTTACCTCCTGCTGCTTATCCTGTCACTAGAGCGTGTGACGCTCCCTGCCAGGCCAATCACGGCGGCTCTTTCAAAAGAGAGGAACTGCCCGAGAACCCTCGGCTATATCTCAATGTCAGGTCGTGCGTTTATCAATCGAGATTGTGTTACCGTTTACATATCACCAGTGCCATTTGCATTGAAAAGTTCCATAAACTGTTTCATGAGCCGTTACACATTCTGCGCTCGCTCATGCTACAATTTACTGCAAAATTCTGAAAACGCATCACTAAGTAAGTTGTAAACAAATGCTGCGAAGAAGGAGAGTGGGGGAGGTAGACAGGGGACTTACTTACAAGGGACCTACTCTGTTCTTGTGTGTCTTGTGTTAATATAGTTAAACAGTTGGAAGACACACTAAGAGGTCTAATTAAAAAAAAAAATTGTCAAGGGAATGTCTCAGCATTCGCAAATAATCCCCGTAATGTGTCTAATATGTTTTTTCCCTGTGATCATCTAGTGGTCAAAATGCAGAGTTTACTTGAAATACTTCAATCAGGAAAATACTGCATTATGGCCACTAGATGGCGCTGATGATGATGGGGAAATAAACATGATACATTACAGGGATTATTTGCAACTGCGAATGCTAAGATATTTTATAAATAGACTCCTAAGAGAGTTAGGTGCGACAAGCTAAACTGAAAATGGGAACCTCAGAACATAGCTGTTAGTGACACCAAACTCTTCTACAACCATATGTAGTGCTACCCCCCCAGGGGCCGCTAGTAGTTTGGACCTATTTCCCCCTTTAAACACAAACAGCAAGGCATACAGCATTTTTGCCATTCTTCCTCTGGCTCAAAGATCAGTCGAGGGGTCTCTTTTTAGGGTTTCCATTGGAACAGGAACTTGGATAGGGAGCATGGTATACCTCGGGTACAACTCGAGGACAGCTTCACTTTTGGCCTGCTATGCACAAACTTCTGGCTGTATTGCACAACTCATGGCTGAACTGTACTTGTAAAAGAAATGTCCCACTGGATCTCTAGGTTGACTGTGACCAGTACCCCTTCCAGAGTCTCAAAGCACCACACTGTCACACTCTGCAACACTGGGGTCTTGTACTCACTTAGCCACAGGACAGTTGAACTTCTTCCTACTAACTCCCTCCAGGCACTCTCCAGTAAGCCTCCTCTTGACCAAGCTCACTCACTGGACAAAGGTTCTTAGGTAGCCCCCCGAGAAAAGCTTGGCTGGGTCATTGATGTCATCACTCTGAGTCCTCTAGCTTTTCTTCCCCTGGAGCAGTGCCCATGCACAGGTGTCCCCTCCTGAAGGACTGGACTCAGTAACACTGCACTTTGCTGCCAGGCCTTGGACTACTTATGGGCTTTCTCTCCATCTTCTGGGCACACCTCCTCAGGGATTGGTTGTAGCTCCATAATTATTCAGGCTGCCTGTTCTGCCCTCCCTCCTACTATGCTTCCAGAAGCCTCTAGAACAGCCTTTCTCAGTCTTTTCAACACAGAGGAACCCTTAAAATAACTTTCCGGTCTCAGGAAGCCCCTGCTAAAAATTACTATATCTACAACTCAAGATATATTAGTGTGATGGTCAGTGGGAAGAATATTACTTACACCTGTGGTTATTGGGAAGAATTACCCCTTATAGATAGCTAAAAAGATCAGTGGTGTCAGTGGGAACTTATCTAAAAAGCAGGAATTGCTTATTGCTCAAGAAGCCCTTAGCAACCTCTGGCGGAACCCTACAGTTCCATGGAACCCTGGTTGAGAAACCCTGTCATAGAGAATAGATTGAATTAAAGTAGAACTTAAGGCAAAACTTTTTTTTTTGTTTTGGATAGAGTAAGGGAAGGTTATAACTCCTGGTTGAGAAACCCTGCTCTAGAAGACGGAGGAGTAGCAACACAGGAACCTGTGAAACACTGAGCAGCCCTGAGCAATCAACCCCTGCCCCACTGTTTACAGAGCAGCTAAACTAAATTTTCGTAGCAGCCTACTCTTAACTAAGAGGGTGCCACACATACTTCAGAAAAACTGACTTCTTCAGAGCATACCCTTACTCTAGAACTCCCTACCCCAATCTGTTAAGCTATATCCTACCGCCTTTAGGTGATCCTTTAAAACTCATCTCTTTAGAGAAGCCTATCGTAGGTCAACCTATAAACTGAACTTTTACTTTCTCAGTTAACTCATCGCTCACAGCTAATGCCCTTTGTATCAGGTTGACTTTAAAGCTAGAGCATACAAAGACATTTTGAGACAACCACGAGCTTCCAACCTTGGCAACAGTTTGGGGAAAGTCCTGTTTCAGTATGTCTGTGCCTAAAGCCACCCCATAAAGACAAGGTTTGATGAGTTTGGTGTGAAGGATCTCAAGTGACCTGCACAGAGCCCTGGCCTCAACCCTACTGATCACATTTGGGATGAATGCAGATTGTGAGCCAGGTCTTTCCATCCAACATCAGTACCTGATCTCACAAATGTGCTTCTCTTTTAGCTGAATTGGCACAAGTTCCTCCAGACACACACCAAATTCTTCTGGAAAGCCTTCAGAGAAGAGTGTAGGTCAGCCTTTCTCTACCAGGGTTCTGTGGAACCCAAGGATTCCTCCAGAGGTTGCTAGGGATTCCTTGAACAATCACCAGTTTTTGTCTCACAGATAAGCTAGGTAAAGGGGTTTCTTTTCAATCATATACATATACATATACATACATAAGGAGCATTCTTCTCCCTGATCATCACACTAATGTACCATGAGCTGTAGATATAGTAATTGTTATCAGGGGTTCCCTGAGACCAGAAGGTTATTGCAAGGGTTCTTCCATGTTAAAAAAAAAAAGGTCAAGAAAGGCAGATGTAGGATGTGATACCTGCAAAGGGGGCCCAACTCCATATTAATGCACACCGTTTTAGAATGGGATGTCCAACAAGCTAATGTAAGTGTGATGGTCAGGGTTCCACCAATGTTTGGCCATATAGTGTAGGTGTGATGAGGTTTTAAGGAGCTGAAATGAAGACCAAAGGAGCTAAGATGAGGGACATGGAGAGAGAGACCAATTAAAACGGTAAGTTTACTTTACTTTCTCCAATTTTTTTCCATGTTATTACTGCCTGATGGATTCTCCATGGGAAAATATGGAGCATGCACTCCAAAAAAAAACACCAGGAAATGCAGCTCACTGAAGATCCTTGGCTGTCACACCAGAGGCAGAATATATCTTCCTTCCAGGACCAGAGTCGGAAAAGATCTTCCTTCCAGCACCAGAGGCAGAATAGATCTTACTTTTAGGACCAAGGGCAGAATAGATCTTCCTTCCTGGACCAGAGGCAGAAAAGATATTTCTTCCTGGACCAGAGGCAGAATAGATCTTCCTTCCAAGTCCGGGGGCAGAATAGATCTTCCTTCCTAGACCAGAGGCAGAATGGATCTTTCGCCCAGGACCAGGGGCAGAATAGATCTTTCTTCCAGGACCAGAGGCAGAATAAATCTTCCTTCCTAGACCAGAGGTAGAAAAGATCTGCCTCCCGGGACCAAAGGCAGAATAGATCTACCTTCCAGGACCAGAGGCAGGATAGATCTTCCTTCCAGGACCAGAGGTGGAAAAGATCTTCCTTCCAGGACCAGAGGCAGAAAAGATCTTCCTTTTAGGACTGGGGCAGAATAGATCTTACTTCCTGGACCAGAGGCAGAATAGATCTTCCTTTCAGGACCAGGGCAGAATAGATCTTACTTCCTGGACCAGAGGCAGAAAAGATATTTTTTCCTGGACCAGGGGCAGAATAGAACTTCCTTCCTGGACCAGGGGCAGAATAGATCTTACTTCCAGGACCAGGGGCAGAATAGATCTTACTTTCAGGACCAGAAGCAGAAAAGATCTTCCTTCCAGGACCAGGGGCAGAATAGATCTTCCTTTTAGGACTAAGGGCAGAATAGATCTTCCTTCCTGGACCAGAGGCAGAAAAGATATTTCTTCCTGGACCAGGGGCAGAATAGATCTTCCTTCCAGGTCCAGGGGCAGAATAGATCTTCCTTCCTGGACCAGAGGCAGAATGGATCTTTCGCCCAGGACCAGAATAGATCTTTCTTCCAGGACCAGAGGCAGAATAGATCTTCCTTCCAGGACCAGGGGCAGAATAAATCTTCCTTCCTAGACCAGAGGTAGAAAAGATCTGCCTTCCGGGACCAGAGGCAGGATAGATCTTCCTTCCAGGACCAGAGGTGGAAAAGATCTTCCTTCTAGGACCAGAGGCAGAAAAGATCTTCCTTTTAGGACCGGGGCAGAATAGATCTTACTTCCTGGACCAGAGGCAGAATAGATCTTTCTTTCAGGACCGGGGCAGAATAGATCTTACTTCCTGGACCAGAGGCAGAAAAGATATTTTTTCCTGGACCAGGGGCAGAATAGAACTTCCTTCCTGGACCAGGGGCAGAATAGATCTTCCTTTCAGGACCAGGGGCAGAATAGATCTTACTTCCAGGACCAGAAGCAGAAAAGATCTTCCTTCCAGGACCAGAAGCAGAAAAGATCTTCCTTCCAGGACCAGGGGCAAAATAGATCTTCCTTTTAGGACCAAGGGCAGAATAGATCTTTCTTCCTGGACCAGAGGCAAAAAAGATATTTCTTCCTGGACCAGGGGCAGAATAGATCTTCCTTCCAGGTCTGGGGGCAGAATAGATCTTCCTTGCTGGACCAGAGGCAGAATGGATCTTTCGCCCAGGACCAGGGGCAGAATAGATCTTTCTTCCAGGACCAGAGGCAGAATAGATCTTCCTTCCAGGACCAGGGGAAGAATAAATCTTTCTTCCAGGACCAGAGGCAGAATAGATCTTCCTTCCAGGACCAGGGGCAGAATAGATCTTCCTTCCAGGTCTGGGGGCAGAATAGATCTTCCTTGCTGGACCAGAGGCAGAATGGATCTTTCGCCCAGGACCAGGGGTAGAAAAGATCTTTCTTCCAGGACCAGAGGCAGAATAGATCTTCCTTCCAGGACCAGGGGCAGAATAGATCTTCCTTCCAGGTCTGGGGGCAGAATAGATCTTCCTTGCTGGACCAGAGGCAGAATGGATCTTTCGCCCAGGACCAGGGGTAGAAAAGATCTGCCTTCCGGGACCAGAGGCAGGATAGATCTTCCTTCCAGGACCAGAGGTGGAAAAGATCTTCCTTCCAGGACCAGAGGCAGAAAAGATCTTCCTTTTAGGACCGGGGCAGAATAGATCTTACTTCCTGGACCAGAGGCAGAATAGATCTTTCTTTCAGGACCGGGGCAGAATAGATCTTACTTCCTGGACCAGAGGCAGAAAATATATTTTTTCCTGGACCAGGGGCAGAATAGAACTTCCTTCCTGGACCAGGGGCAGAATAGATCTTCCTTTCAGGACCAGGGGCAGAATAGATCTTCCTTTTAGGACCAAGGGCAGAATAGATCTTCCTTCCTGGACCAGAGGCAAAAAAGATATTTCTTCCTGGACCAGGGGCAGAATAGATCTTCCTTCCAGGTCTGGGGGCAGAATAGATCTTCCTTGCTGGACCAGAGGCAGAATGGATCTTTCGCCCAGGACCAGGGGCAGAATAGATCTTTCTTCCAGGACCAAAGGCAGAATAGATCTTCCTTCCAGGACCAGGGGAAGAATAAATCTTCCTTCCTAGACCAGGGGTAGAAAAGATCTGCCTTCCGGGACCAAAGGCAGAATAGATCTACCTTCCAGGACCAGAGGCAAGATAGATCTTCCTTCCAGGACCAGAGGTGGAAAAGATCTTCCTTCCAGGACCAGAGGCAGAAAAGATCTTCCTTTTAGGACCGGGGCAGAATAGATCTTACTTTCTGGACCAGAGGCAGAATATATCTTTCTTTCAGGACCGGGGCAGAATAGATCTTACTTCCTGGACCAGAGGCAGAAAAGATATTTTTTCCTGGACCAGGGGCAGAATAAAACTTCCTTCCTGGACCAGGGGCAGAATAGATCTTTCTTCCAGGACCAGGGGCAGAATAGATCTTACTTCCAGGACCAGAAACAGAAAAGATCTTCCTTCCAGGACCAGGGGTAGAATAGAACTTATTTCCTGGACCAGAGGCAGAATGGATCTTCCTTCCAGGACCAGGGGCAGAATAGATTCTCCTTCCAGGACCAGGGCAGAATAAATATTCCTTCCTGGACCAGAGGTAGAATAGATCTTCCTTCCTGGACCAGGGGCAGAATGGATCTTCCATAAAGGACCAGAGGCGGAAAAAATCTTCTTTCCAAGACCAGAGGGAAAATAGATCTTCCTTACTGGGCCAAAGGTGGGATAGCTCTTCCTTCTAGGACCAGGGGCAGAAAAGATCTTCCAGGACATCCAGGACAGAAAAAGGGACCAGGTTGCTAATCAACCCCTTGCTTCACACTACTGTAGCCATGGTGTTGCAGCTAGTAACAAACAATCCGCCAAATCACCCCACTGCCAGACTTCATACATCACTTCCAGAAACAATGAACATGTGAATGTCTTTTGAAAGCTTTGTTTTTGTTGTTTTATTGGGGGGTACAACTTGGATAGGGATAGGAATATGGGATGCCCATAGGATAAATCATTGCCATCATATTTTTAGGTTTTTTAGTACACTCTGATAAAGTTAGAGCCAGAAGTTTGAATGTGCATATTAGATTAGGTACGAATCTCCTCCTGCATCTCCATGCAGACTGTTGCTCCTCCTCTGCTCAACCTCAGCAGACTATTCCATCTAAGATTTTTCTTACCATCACCATGTGAAGGACAGAGACACCACTTTTGACCGTGTAAAAATGATGGTCTTAGATCTCTTTCACCTCCTGCCTAAAACTTATTTTCTCCTGTACAGACTTGGTTCCTCCTGCACAAAACTTGTAGTTACTAATTCAAAGACATGTCACATCCTCTTCTATTGGGTAATAGGGGCCCACTTGGAATAAGTCCCTTTACTAGCTCTAGTTGCTCGCTGCTACTAGGCCTGAGGACTGCAGAACCTCTCCCCAGAGGCCTAGTAGGTTAAAAGCATATCTTCTAGGAAATGGACTACTGTTCCCAGCCAGCCCAACTTGCAAATCATGTGCCCGCAGGCCACATCGACTTGACACAGATCCCCACAGTCTCTTCTCTGATTCAGGACTCCCCATCATCCCCCGTGTGTTTGATGAAAACTCTGCTAATTACCGTGTAAAAGCAGAGTTTCCTCACAGACTCCTTGGCACCTTCAGCCCTCCACTGTGGTAACACTCACCGACCTTCCACAGCCCTGAGTCCTTGATGAGGAACTTTGGCTGGACCATGCATACCGACAGCTTCACTTGCCCCTCTGCTCCAGGAGTTCCCTGCCATCTGACCGTGTGGTGGCAGAGACATTGCCAATGACTGTGTAGAGGCAAATTTCCCTCACAGTCCTCCCCGGGCCTCCTCCTGCGATCCCCCAGATGGGGATGGCCTCCTGCTGCTGTCTAACATGCCATTCCTCAGTTAACTCAGCCGACTTCTCTCCCCAGTGGCATATCACCTCAGCTTATAAATGAGGCCCACCCCCTGCCAATACCGATTGGGGATTGGTCAGGGCTCACACACAAGCTGCCTTCCACTCTAGTTCCAGGCCCAGCCCCTCTTCTAGAACATTCTCTTTAGAAGCAGGGGAGGCGCCTCAGAACTGAAGTGCAGGTGGTCACACCCACTGCTACTCTGACCACTCCCAGCCCCCAGATCAAAACAGACAGGCCTAGCTCGTTGCATAGGCCTGCCTAAATTTGTCTGTGCTGAGAATCCTAGTAAAATAACGCTTACTAGCACCTACCTACTGGTAGAGGGTCCTACACTACCAAAAGCTTATCAATACTCTTGGGTAATTAGAGTGAATGTTCTGACTTATCAGAGTCTCCTGAGTGCCATTAGCATCTCCGCCATTGACCTGCTCCTTAAAGTGATTGTAAACCTATACATATTGCCAATGAAGTGACTATCCGCAGATGATACACATAGATGAAACAAATCCTCCTACACAAGTTGTACCTCTTTATCTACATTCAAAGTGCAGAATTTACACAGGACCTCACAGCTCTGAAAAAAAAGGGGAGACGGAGAGCTGAAGTTACATCAGTGAGGAGAGCTCTGACAGCTGATTGGAGGGAAGGGACACCCCCCCCCCTTTTCATACAGCTCACAGGAATGAAGCTGAGGCTGTCAATCACACTCTATTCCCTCCTCTGTCACCTTTTTTCTCTTGGTGTCAGGAAAAATTAGGAGAGGAGAGAGGCAGCAGAGAGAAATAATACTTAGTGCTCTGGATTGAGTCAAGTAGACACTATAGAGGGATATGCTTTGTTCATATTTCCTGTCTGAGGTTTACAACCACTTTAACTCGGTCGTTTTTTGGAGAGTACAATACAGATGAAGGATCCCTTCATGATTCCGGTGACTGTTGCCCGATTCAGTAGCAGCGTTTACGGCATGAATCAATCATTTCGCTATATGTAAGTGTAGCCGGATTAAAACACCAATTAGGCTGATCTGGATAATGGTCCATTAACCACCCATTGATACACCTCAGGTCATTGCGTCTGCATCCTGTGGTGCTGCTGCCAGATAAATGATGTTTGCTCTAGAGACAATTTACAGAGGGAGGGGGGAAAACAGCTTTGAGAATTCTGCGGATCTGTTAACATTATCTTTTCCACAGAAGAATAAAGAAAAATTCTCTTCTATAGAAAAGTGAAGCATTGATTTCTTTTAGAATTCCAACCTGTGTACTAATCAGGCAGCTGGAAGGCCGTTGTTTACTGTTTTAGTATTTCGGAATTTGTATTGATTTTGTCATGTGATTTATGTAGCAGAGAGATATCAGCAAACACTGTATACAGAACCTGCAACCATTCATAGCAGTCCTGCCCCTTGGGTCCAACCAGGGCCAGGGCCAGGGGTGGGCAGGAGGGGCGGCTGCCCCGGGCACTGTGGTATCATGCAGAGGGCACCACAAGGAGATTGGGGGGGAGGGGATTTGTGTTGGGAGGGAGAATTTGGGGGGAAGAATTGTTCTAGGAGGGGACATGTGGGGAGGTGAGCTAGGAATGGTAATGGGGGGGGGGGGGGGGTTGTGATGAGAGGAGGGATGGGGGAAGAGGATTTGTTCTATGAAGGGGGGATTTAGGGGGTCTGTGCTAGAAAAGGTAATATGGTGGGGATTTGGATTTGTGCTAGGAGGGAATTTTTTTTTTGGGTGGGGGATTTGTGCTAGTTGGGATGTTTGGGGGGCATGTGTGCTATGGGTAGTAAAATGTATGTCGTTTGTCACCATTGCACGGGCGTGCGCAATTTTAAAGTAGCTAGTGTGGGAAAAATTTAGATGGGGGGCACCCCCAGCTAGGGTGTAATGCCTTGTACGCGCAATAAGATTATTGGACGCAATAGCAGGCACGGAGGCACACGCGCCTGCGGCGCCAGAGCCGATGCACTTCGCCGGCGGCCGCAATGTCCGCCGGTGACCTGCCATCGCTCCTCAGACAGCTAGAACAGGGATCTGTCAATGTAAACAGACAGATCCCCGTTCTGTCAGGGAAGTAGCGAGAGATCTGCTGATGCTAGTGATCAGGAACAGCGATCTCTCTCCTCCTCCAGTCAGTCCCCTCCCCTCCCACAGTTAGAATCACTCCCTAGGGAACACTTAACCCCTTTGATCGCCCCCTAGTGTTAACCCCTTCCCTGCCAGTGACATTTATACAGTAATCAGTGGCTATTTTTAGCTCTGGTCCCAAAAAAGTGTCAAAAGTGTCCGACCTGTCCGCCGCAATGTCGCAGTCGCGCTAAAAATCGCTGATCACCGCCATTACTGGTAAAAAAAAATAATAATAATAATAATAAAAATGAGATAAATCTATCCCCTATTTTGTAGGCGCTATAACTTTTGCACAAACCAATCAATATACACTTATTCAAACATATGTAGAAGAATATATATTGGCCTAAACTGATGAAGAATTTTTTTTTTTCATTTTTTGGGGGATATTTATTATCACAAAAAGTAAAAAATATTGTTATTTTTTTCAAAATCGTCGATCATTTTTTGTTTATAGCGCAAAAAATAATAACCACAGAGATGATCAAATAGCACTAAAAGAAAGCTTATTGCAATTTTTTTTTTTTTTTACTAAAAATATTTAGAAGAATACATTTTGGCATAAAATGATAAAGACTTTTTTTTTTTTTTTTTTTTTTTATTTTACATTTTTCTTTTGGGATATTTATTATAGCGAAAAGTAAAAAAAAATCGTTTTTTTTTTCAAAATTGTCGCTCTTTTTTTTTTGTTCATAGCGCAAACAATAAATACCGCAGAGGTGATCAAATACCACCAAAAGAAATCTCTATTTGTGGGAAAAGAAGGACGTCAATTTTGTTCGGGTACAGCGTCGCACGACCGCGCAATTGTCAGTTAAAGCGACGCAGTGCCGAATCGCAAAAAATGGCCTGGTCATGAAGGGGGCGAATCCTTTCGGATAAGTGGTTTAAGTGGTTTCGGATTAAGTGGTTAAGCATAAATCATACGATCTGGCATTGTACAAAAAAAGTTAAAAATGTGTGCTTGTCCAATCGGATATTTAATATCGCATGAACATCATGATCATGATCAGCTCTCGAAAGCTGTGTACTAACGATCTGATTATCGTACGATCGATTCCAAAGCGGTATTTTTTCGGACGATATTCTGATCGCGTGTATGGGGCTTCGGGGAGGAGTAGCCTTAGGAGGGGAAGGTGGTAGAGACACCAGGACCAGGGAAGAGGGGTGGCACAGGTAGGAAAGGGGGGTGGGGATGGAAATGGGGGGGGGGGGGGGGAGAAGAGGAACTACTGAAAGTGTCATGCTGGGTCCTAATTATGAAGATTTTTTTTTAGGGCTGAAAATAGTATTATAATAAAAGTATAACCATTTTGAGCATATCCTACGAATCTGATACTAACAGACAAGCAATGATCGAATACAACAAATATAGACCAGGGGGATATAGAGGAAATCCATGGAACAATGTATTCTGTAATATGACGATTCTGTCTGGAGCCGGTGTAATATATCGCCACCTAGTGTAGAAATAGGAGATGTTCATACATGTTTGAGACATGCTGGGGTTGATTTACTGAAGGCAAATAGAATGTGCACTTTGCAAAGTGCCATTGCACTCAACAAGTGCAATTGCTCCAGAGCTTAATAAATGAGATGAAGGTTCACTTTGCAAAAAGAATACCCAATCACATGCAAGGAAAATGTAAAAAAGCGCATTTTTTGATTGCGTATGATTGGATGATGGTAGTCAGCAGAGCTCCCCCTCATTTAATAAGCTCTGGAGCAATTGCACTTGTTGAGTGCAACGGCACTTTGCAAAGTGCACAGTCTATTTGCCTTTAGTAAATCCACCCTCATAGTATACACATGTAATCAATATTACTTTATGAAGTATGACTTATCGCTGTAACCACTTCAGCTCCGGAAGATTAACCCCCCTTCATGACCAGGCCATTTTTTTTGCGATACAGCACTACATTACTTTAACTGACAATTGCGCGGTTGTGTGACGCTGTACCCAAATAAAACATTTGTCACTTTTTTTCCCCCACAAATAGAGCTTTCTTTTGGTGGTATTTGATCACCTCTGCGTTTTTTATTTTTTGAGCTATAAACAAAAAAAGAGCGACAATAAAAAAAAAACACAATATTTTTTACTTTTTGCTATAATAAATATCCCCCCCCCCCCCCACAAAAAAAAAATTCTTCATCAGTTTAGGCCAATATGTATTCTTCTACATATTTTTGGTAAAAAAAAAAATCGCAATAATCGTATATTGATTGGTTTGCGCAAAAGTTATAGCATCTACAAAATAGGGGATAGATTTAGCCGTCCTGGCTCTCTGTGGAGCGATCGCGGGTGGCCGGCTGCAGAATGCTTAAAGTGAAACAATAAAAATGTAATATTCCTTTAAATATCGTGCCTAGGGGGTCCCCTTAATCTGCCTGTAAAGTTGCGCATTTTTTCCCATGTTTAGAACAGTACCACAGCAAAATGACATTTCTAAAGGAAAAAATATCATTTAAAATTGCTCACTGCTTTGATGTATTGCCACATCCCAGCAATATACATAAAAAAATCATTAAATAAAAACAGCGTGGGTTTTTTTTTAAACACTGCATTACACTGTAATATATACTGTGTACACCGCCTGCACTGCATTAGAAACTGTACACCACTGAATGCACTGTAGATATAGGCTACACTGAATGCAGAGTATATATATATATATATATATATATATATATATATATATATATATTTATATATATATATATATACACACACAGTATCTCACAAAAGTGAGTACACCCCTCACATTTTCGTAAATATTTTATCTTTTCATGTGACAACACTGAGGAAATGACACTTTGCATGATCCCCTCCCTTCGGAGACTGGGCCGCAGGGCAGTATTCCAACATAACGACCCCAAACACACCTCCAAGATGACCACTGCCTTGCTAAAGAAGCTGAGGGTAAAGGTGATGGACTGGCCAAGCATGTCTCCAGACCTAAACCCTATTGAGCACCTGCGGGGCATCCTCAAACGGAAGGTGGAGGAGCGCAAGGTCTCTAACATCCACCAGATCCGTGATGTCATCATGGAGGAGGGGAAGAGGACTCCAGTGGCAACCTGTGAAGCTCTGGTGACCTCCATACCCAAGGGGGTTAAGGCAGTGGCAACCTGTGAATTTTCACTTAGGGGTGTACTCACTTTTGTTGCCAGCGGTTTAGACATCATTGGCTGTGTGTTGAGTTATTTTGAGGGGACAGCAAATTTACACTGTTATACAAGCTGTACACTCACTACTTTACATTGTAGCAAAGTGTCATTTCTTAAGTGTTGTCACATGAAAAGATAGAATAAAATATTTACAAAAATGTGAGGGGTGTACTGACTTCTGTGAGATACTGTATATATATATAGCGTGCTGTGATTGGCCAAAGCATGCAGGTCAGGTGTATGCTATGGCCAATCATCATACAGCAATGCACTGCAAATTTGCCGCGAACGCCCCATAAAATTCGCTGTTCAGCGAGCGTCCGATGTTTGAGTCTAACTTACGTTCGACTCGAACTCGAAGCTCATCACTAGCTGTAAGCCATAATCATCAAAATTAAAAGAAAGAAATGCTTGAAATATATCACTCTGTGTGTAACTCATTTATATAAAATCGACGCGTTTCACTTTTTGGATTGAATTATTGAAATAAATTAACTTTTTGATGATATTTAAATTTTATGAGATGCGCCTGTGTATTTTCTGAAAGCACAGACTAAGAGATTAAAGCAGAACTTAGCCATGAATTTTATAACTTGTGAACAGGAAGGATTTTTATTATAGAAGCAATTTACTATGGGGTCCGCTTATAAAACACATTTTCCTGTATGAATGTCACAAGCATTCATGCAACTGTCATGCATCCTTGTATTTTTTTTCTAAAGTATTTATTTCCTATGATCGTCAGCTCCATCTAGTGGCCATAGTTCAGTATTTTCCTGAAATATCTCAATTAGGATAATAGTGCATTATTTTCTTTGATTGACAGCTCCATCTAGTGGCCATACTGCTGTATTTTCTTGAAATGCCTCAATCAGGAAAACAGCACATTATTTCCTACAATCGCCAGCTGCAACTAGTGGCCATAATGCAGAATTTTCTTAAACGATCTCAATCAGGAAAAGAGCACATTATTTCCTGTGATCGACACCACACTATTTTCTTTGACCGTCAGCGCCATCTAGTGGACATAGCGTGTTATTTTCCTGAAATATCTCAATCAGGTAAAAAACACATTATTGCCTTTGAATGTCAGTTCCATCTAGTGCCCATAATGCAGTATTTTACTGAAATACCTAAATCAGGAAAATAGCACATTATTTCCTTTGATCGATACCACACTGGTTTCTTTGATTGTCAGCGCCATCTATTGACTATAGCATGGTATTTATGAAAAATACCTCAATCAGGATAATAGTGTATTTTTTTTTCTTTTGATCATCAGCTCCATCTAGTTGCCATAGCGTTGAATGTCCTGAAATACCTCAATCAGGAAAATACCACATATTGGCCACTGGATGGAGCTGACAGTCAAAGAAAATAAACATATTAGAAACAATATGGGGATTATTTATGCTAATGTTTGTGATTTTTTTTATTTATTTTTTTTATAAATAGATCCCTATGTCTCTTCTCTAATAAAGGATTCTTAGCTTCTTCATACCAAGATGCTTTAGAATGTATAAAGAGCTGCACAGGTGCTGGGTGGAATAAACTCCTGTGCACGTGCATGGGAACTACGTCATCTCAGCCTGGCCAATCAAGATGGCCTGAAGGCCCCCGAATCCTGAAGTAGATTTCAATGGGGCATTGCATGGCTGGAGTAAAGGTCCATGGCTGAAGTAGAGGTTCATGGCTGGAGTAGAGGTGCATGGTTGGAGTAGAGGTGCATGGATGGTGTAGAGGTGCATGGTTGGAGTAGAGGTGCATGGCTGGAGGAGAGGTGCATGGCTGGAGGAGAGGTGCATGGCTGGAGGAGAGGTGCATGGCTGGAGTAGAGGTCCTTGGCTGGAGTAGAGGTGCATGGATGGAGTAGAGGTGCATGGATGGAGTAGAGGTCCATGGCTGGAGTAGAGGTGCATGGATGGAGTAGAGGTGCATGGATGGTGTAGAGGTGCATGGTTGGAGTAGAGGTGCATGGCTGGAGGAGAGGTGCATGGCTGGAGGAGAGGTGCATGGCTGGAGTAGAAGTGCATGGCTGGAGTAGAGGTCCATGGCTGGAGTAGAGGTGCATGGATGGAGTAGAGGTGCATGGATGGAGTAGAGGTCCATGGCTGGAGTAGAGTTGCATGGATGGAGTAGAGGTCCATGGATGGAGTAGAGGTGCATGCATGGAGTAGAGGTCCATGAATGGAGTAGAGGTACATGGATGGAGTAGAGGTCCATGGATGGAGTAGAGGTGCATGGATGGAGTAGAGGTCCATGGATGGAGTAGAGGTGCATGGATGGAGTCGAGGTCCATGGATGGAATAGACGTGCATGGATGGAGTAGAGGTCCATGGATGGAGTAGAGGTGCATGGTTGGAGTAGAGGTCCATTGATGGAGTATAGGTGCATGGATAGAGTAGAGGTCCATGGATGGAGTAGATGTGCATGGCTGGAGTAGAGGTCCATGGATGGAGTAGAGGTCCATGGATGGAGTAGAGGTGCATGGCTGGAATAGAGGTCCATGGATGGAGTAGAGGTGCATGGCTGGAGTAGAGGTCCATGGATGGAGTAGAGGTGCATGGATGCGGTATAGATCCATGGATATAGTATAGGTCCATGGATGGAGTAAAGGTCCATGGATGGAGTAGAGGTGCACGGCTGGAGTAGAGGTTCATGGATGGAGTAGAGGTGCATGGATGTAGTATAGATCCATGGATATAGTAGAGGTCCATGGGTGGAGTAGAGGTGCATGGCTGGAGTAGAGGTCCATGGCTGGAGTAGAGGTGCATGGCTGGAGTAGAGGTAAATATGGACAGATTTAGTTCTGGAGAGAAGAAGCGGCCATTTTTCAGCCATGCTGCAAGGAGTTAACCGCCCTCCCGCTCTTCCCGTGGCAGAACAATCAGCGGGTACTTAATTCAAGGCTACAAATTTGCCAGTTTGACAGGTCTCTGCCTCTACGGCACCCAGGACATGACCCATAAATCAGCCCCGGACGATGGACATGTTCCTGAGGCCGCCGGTGTCTCAAGTCAGCATGAAAATGATCATTTAAAGAGTGGCTGGAAGAAGCTCCCCTCCCCCTCCCCTCTGTCACCAATTCTGCGGAGATTTGGAGGAGTGACAATTTACAGCTATTCCTTGTCATTTATACTGTGAATTACAACAGCCGCGATGTGTGAGACTCGTAAATCACTTTCCTAGCACGTCCGTTAATATTCCACAGGAGAGGCGCGCGGCGCGGACCCATAAAGTCCCATTACGGAGGTGTCTGCAGGTCCCTTCTGCCCGGAGACGATGGAAATATTACCTATTCTACGCTACTTCACCGGCAGATAAACCGGGGGCGGCGGAAAATTGCATTATGATGTATCATTTCCTGTTTATTATGTAGGAAGATACGGTGAGCGGTGGCGTCACGGCGGCATCCTCAAACATTGGCGCTGTTCTAGAAAAAGCGAACAAACTAACCTGAGCCCCTTAAACTGGTTGTAAACCCTTCCATGTACCCAGTGAAGTGACTGGCCTCAGGTAAAACACAGAGATGAAACAAATCCTCCTACATAAGTTGAACCTGTTTATCTGCAGTCTTCTCTTCTCTACATCCAAAGTCCATAGTTTATAAACCTTGTCTGAGCTATCCGAAAACAGCGGCGGAGAGCTGAAGTTACACTGTGCAGAGCTCAGAGAGAGCTGATTGGAGGGGAGGGACACACCACTTTCGCGCAGCACACAGGAACAGAGCTGAGGCTGTCAATCACAGGCTGTGGGCTAGAGCTCTCTCCCCTGTCACAATTTTTCTCTTGGTGTCAGGAAAACTTAAAAAACGGAACTTCACGGCGGGGTCCAGAGGGGTGGCCAGGATATTTGGCGTTAATTCGCGTTTTGACTTTTTTTTTTTTTTTGGTAAAAGGTGAACTTACACTTTAAGAAGAATTCTAGGTTAAGCTACAACTACAAAAAGAAAAATAAGAGGATGTGGGGCTCATTCACATTCTATGCTCCTAAAGAGCACCTACAGCAAATGGAGAGTTTGGGACATCGCAGAGTGTTAGCGGTTATTTCCCTCTGGGCTGCGCTCCCCTCTCTGCCTCTGGAACAAAGTATCCCTCTCCCAATCAATAGTATTGATCAGATGTTAAATCTGCTGCGTAACCAGCACTATTGAATGGTCATTTGTGGGATTAGGGAAGGCCGTTGGCACCCTGGGTGATATTGTGCTGATTCAGATTGTAGCTGCGTCATGATTATTGGCCTTATTATTATTATTATTATTATTTTTTTTTTAGGATTTCCCTGCGCTGGACTTTACAAGTTATCTATTGTTAGACCCATAATCCTAGAGGGCCAATGACACCGGCTAGTGTGAGCTGCAACTGTGTCAGACTTGGGCAGTTTATGAAAAGCGATCTGAAGTGGATTGCTTTTCAGAGGGTGGCTAAGCAGTCGGCGTCAGGCGTTGAGGAGACGCTATTACCGCTTCCAGTTTCCTTTATTTTATTTTTTTTTTGCTTTTTTTGGGGAGCCAAACGATGAATTTTAATTGGAAATACAGTGGAACCTCGGATTACGAGCATAATCCGTTCCAGGAGTATGCTCGTAATCCAAAGTACTCACATATCAAAGCGAGTTTTCCCATTGAAGTCAATGGAAACGAAAATAATGCGTTCCACATTGACTTCCATGGGTTGCAATACCGCATGCGGCCAGAGGCGAGGGGGGGGCGCCGGAGAGCCTCGGAAACGGCCGAAAAGGCCCGAAGACACTTCGGCTGACCTCGGAAAACCTCGGAAAGACTTCCTACCCGATATTTCCTGAGGTCAGCCGTGCTGTACTCGGGGCCTTTCCATGCATTTCCGAACGTCACATCCGGCTCTGCTCGGCTCCGGCGCCCCCCCCCCCCAACCTCAGGCCAAAAGTGGTACTGCACACCGCTTTTGGCCTGAATCATGCTCGTTTTGCGAGACAACACTCGCAAACCCAGTTACGATTTTTAAAAATACAGCGCTCATACTGCGAAAACGCTCGTTAACCGCGTCACTCGCAATCCGAGGTTTCACTGTAATATGCTGCAATTGCAAGCCAGGCTTTTGGAATGTAGAAGGATTTTCACTCACTTCCTGCTGTGTTTCTGGAAAAGGAAGTCAAGGGATATCTCCAAAATGGTAAAAAACTTACAGGGGTTCTAACCATGCCCGGCTGTCATCAAAATGACAAAAGTTTGAGCTTTAGTTATTTTTTAAAGTGTTACTAAAACCACCACAGTAAAATCAGTCTGTATATGCAGTGAAGCATGCTTGTTATACTCACTGTGTAACCTAAGGGGTTAATCCTCTGCATTGTGTAAAAAGCCCTGTTTTCTCTGATCCTCCCCTTCTTCCACTGTCCACCTCCTGATAGAACAGAGCTTAGGGGACAAGCTGCACATGCTCAGTTTGGTGTGTATGGCTAGAGAGTTTTTTTTTTTTTCTCTTGGGAGGGTGCATGTGATCAGCACAGGGCCAATCACCACTGTCCAGACAGAGGGTCAGGGGTCCTGCAGCCTCATAGGACAGTCAGAGTAGAATGAAACCCCCTCCTGCAAGCTTTAACCAGACACTGATAGAAGTCACAAGACTGCTATATACTGCTGATGAGAGAAGGTTTTTAGCTGTTTATATTTAATAGAACTATTGCGTTTCCATGTTCTGTGTACTGTGGGAGACGGGATATAGTAAATGCAGGGTCCTGGGTTTAGTAAGCCTTTTATGGACCTTCGGTACATTGGTAGGTCCCCACCATGTTTTCCGGGCTCCGCTGTCCCATCTGTGGGCCCAGGACCTGTATTCTGGATGTCTCCTGGTGGAGGGGAGGAACACTAACAATTGTCCTTTTACTGATCTTCCCTGGCTAGTAAGAACCCGGAGGCAACGAGGTTTTGTCACTTTCGGTTTCTGTTGTCACTTTTCCCCGGCCGTTGTGGCCAAGGAAGACGCTAATGGAGCAGAATCTGCACTCCATTGGCTTCAGTGGAAACCAGAGGAGACAACAGAGATCTAAAAGACCCCCAGTGTCTCAAGAAGGAGAACCTGGAAAAACATGCTATCACAAAGGGGTCCATCCGTCCCCCATGTGATAGCAATAAAGTTAACCATATAGGACCGGGCCTCTTTTTTAGATGTGTTGTTTACAAGTTAAAAACATTTTTTTTTTTTTGCTAGAAAATTACTTAGAACCCCCAAACATTATACTTTTTTTTTTTCTAACACCCTAGAGAATAAAATGGCGGTCGTTGCAATACTTTCTGTCACACCGTATTTGCGCAGCGGTCTTAGAAGCACACTTTTTTTTGGAGAAAATACACTTTTTTGAAGTAAAAAATAAGACAACAGTAAAGTTAGCCCAATTTTTTTAATATGGTGAAAGATAATGTTACGCCGAGTAAATTGATACCCGACATGTCACGCTTCAAAATTGCGCCCGCTCGGAGGCAAACTTTTACCCTTAGAGCCCTTGCACACTGGGGCGGGGGGCGGCGTCGGCGGTAAAACGCCGCTATTATTAGCGGCGTTTTACCGTCGGTATGCGGCCGCTAGCGGGGCAGTTTTACCCCCTGCTAGCGGCCGAGAAAGGGTTAAATACCACCGCAAAGCGCCTCTGCAGAGGCGCTTTGCCGGCGGTATAGCCGCGCCGTCCCATTGATTTCAATGGGCAGGAGCGGTGAAGGAGCGGTATACACTCCACTCCTTCACCGCTCCGAAGATGCTGCTGGCAGGACTTTTTTTACCGTCCTGCCAGCGCATCGCTCCAGTGTGCAAGCCCTCGGGGCTTTCACACTGGAATGAAAGCAGCGGCACTTTCCGGGCGGTTTGCAGGCGCTATTATTAGCGCAATAGCGCCTGCAAACCGCCCCAGTGTGCAAGGGCTCTTAAAAAGCTCCATAGGTGACGTTTAAAAAAATTCTACAGTTTGCAAGTTTTGAGTTACAGAGGGCTAGAATTATTGCTCTCGCTCTACCGATCGTGGCGATACCTCGCATGTGTGGTTTGAACACCGTTTTCATATGCGGGCGCTACTCACGTATGCGTTCGCTTTTGCATGTGAGCTCGGCAGGACGGGGCGTGTTTTAAAAAAAAGGTTTCTTTTTCTTATTTATTTTACCTTTTATTTTATTTTTTTTACACTGTTTATTTACTTATTTTTTTTTTTTTAAATTGTGTCACTTTTATTCCTATTACAAGGAATATAAACATCCCTTGTAATAGAAAAAAAACATGACAGGACCTCTTAAATATGAGATCTGGGGTCAAAAAGACTTCAGATCTCATATTTACACTTAAATGCAATTAAAAAAAAAATAAACAAATAAAAAAATTGTCATTTAAAAAAATAATTTTTAAAAAATGGCCCTTTAAGAGCTATGGGCGGAAGTGATATATTGACGTCGCTTCAGCCCTGCAATGTCATGGAGACAGGTGGCGGCCATCTTCCCCTCACTCGTCTCCATGCCAAGGAAGGAGGAACATCCGATAGTCACCGCCGCTGCCGACGGCTCCGGTAAGCGGCGGAGGGAACTGAAGTGCGGCGGGAGGGGGGGGGTGGCCCCTCTCCCGCTGCCGATAAAAGTGATCTCGCTGCGAATCCGCCGCAGAGACCACTTTTATCTTGAAGCGGACCGCCGGCCGAACAAGAGGATAGCTGTTGCCATAACAACGATATCCCCCATCAGGACGTATATCGGTGTGCGGCGGTCCGGAAGTGGTTAAGTAAAAAAAATGAAGGTACACCCTCATTTGTCCTTTGGTCTTTGGTCACTTTGGTCTTATCTATATAGTTGTATATAAAATGCAATATTTATCTTTCAAAAAGTGTTTTCAGTGCTAAACCTTTCGTCACATTTCTAAATTGCTGCATTTGTAAATTTATAAAGGAATAGTAGTGGTAAAAAAAAGCCCTTGTGGGTTTAATTAATCATTCTTCTTTAAGGGGGGCATGACAAGGGGGTGTGTCCTATGCCTACAAACTTTTGCTAGTAGGTGTCCCTCGTTCCCATTTCAAAAAGTTGGGAGGTATGGTAATCAATTAGGCCTGTGTACTGTGAAGGTGCGAGGCCTTGCCACTATGTGAATTGGTATAAAAAGGACTCTACCAACTTACAAATGTGCACCAAACCTGGGAGCCAGGGCCTTAAATAGGTTCTGCCTGACCCAAGATAGCTGCCAGAGTCACATGGGGCGACAGCATCCAACCGGATTGCTTTCCCAGTGACCCAGGAAACCATAGAGGAACTACGTTCCTCTTGACTTCCTTTCCAGCTTCAGGGCCGTTGCGACACCTGCAGTGGAGAAGGTAGACTGCATATGCCTACGGGTATCTATTTACTCGGCACAAACTCTTTCTGGGTAATATATTTTGTTTATGCTCACTAAAATTAATGATAATGTGATTTTTGCTGAAAATTTGAGGGGGGGGGGGGCGGCGAACGGATTGTCGCCCCCCTATCAAACATATGCCACCAGCCCTCACTGGAGGTCTCCTCCATCCAGCCATCCAACCAACCACATAACCCAGACACCCCCCCAGCCAGCCATCCAGCCAACCACATAACCCAGACACCCCCCCCAACCAGCCATCCAACCAACCACATAACCCAGACACCCCCCCAGCCAGCCATCCAGCCAACCACGTAACCCAGACACCCCCCCAGCCAGCCATCCAACCAACCACATAACCCAGACACCCCCCCAGCCAGCCATCCAGCCAACCACATAACCCAGACACCCCCCCAGCCAGCCATCCAACCAACCACATAACCCAGACACCCCCCCAGCCAGCTATCCAGCCAACCACGTAACCCAGACACCCCCCTAGCCAGCCATCCAACCAACCACATAACCCAGACACCCCCCCAGCCAGCCATCCAGCCAACCACATAACCCAGACACCCCCCCAGCCAGCCATCCAGCCAACCACATAACCCAGACACCCCCCCCAACCAGCCATCCAGCCAACCACATAACCCAGACACCCCCCCCAACCAGCCATCCAACCAACCACATAACCCAGACACCCCCCCAGCCAGCCATCCAGCCAACCACATAACCCAGACACCCCCTCCACCCCCTGCGCTTGCTTGTTTGCCGATCCCCCCCCCCCCCGTCGCTCGATCGCTCGCCCATTGCCCGCCAGCCCTGCACTTACCCCATCCAGGTCGTGGCTTTGGCGGCTGCCCCGCCCTGCGTCTCCTCCTGAGTCCCGGCAGTCGCTTCTCTTCCGGCCAATGAGGAGTTAGGACTTGCGGCCAAACAGGCCTTAGGACCCACTTCCTGACTGGCTGGGAGGAGAAACAGGAAGACATTAGCAAATATTAATTCGCTAATGTCTGCGCCCAGAGCCCACGCTTTTTTTAAGCCAATTAGAGCCACCAGCTCTAATCATGTGCTTTGAAAAAAAAAAAAACATTAAAATCCATGCGTCCTGCATGTAGATTAGGGGGCCGGGTGCATGGATTAGGGGGGTGGCACCCCTGCGCCCCTAATGGACGGGCCGCCACTGGTTTTAACTAATCTTCAGGCCGAAATGATTTTTTTAACATGTTAAATACAACAAAAATGGGGGGTCCGGAAGCAAAAGGCTATTTGTAGCCTATGGAAAACGTGTCTACCACGCCGTACTCAGCTCGGTTGCATACAACGGTTAGTCTACTCTACGGGACCGAGTACCGTGATTTACGTTGGCTTGAAAGAGAGCACGTTTGCTGGAATGGTTACAATATACCAGGTTAATATACTCAAAATATTAAAAATACACCTGCCTACGTTTGGAGCTGCAGTAAGTAATAACGAGACGTATTCCCAGGATCCGGGTCTAAGCACCAAGCTAAAGACTTTGCTGACTCTCAGCCATTAAAATGTCACATTTGGTTTAGTGTCCCTCTCGGTAGACAATGATATTGTGTAGAATAACCGTATAACTCTTTCTCACATTTCAGATCCAGCACAAAAGGACAGCAAAGTTTTTTATTGCTCAAATTTTACACGGAACACCCCACTGTGAGCGTCTGAAATGTGGGGAGTCTGCTGGAAACACTTGTCCTGGTTTCATCTCCAGAAGCGTTTCTCAGAGGAGCCCCACAGAGCGGCTGCTAACACAGACTGATATTTCACTTACAGTGTAGGAAACTCATATTGTGTGAAGGGACGGGGTTTGTCGGCTCAGGCGGTTCACTAGAGATCCTGTATTATTAGGTAATGTATACTTAGTATGGACTATTAAAAAACTATTTTGCTAAGCAGGATATGCTTCTAAAATGGTCTCAGAACAGATCTAGACGTAGTTTCTAAAAACTGCAAACATCCCTGGGGGAAGGTTACCATGTCTGCCGCCATTTTGCTTCTTCAGACCAGATATGGGTGCAAAAAATTTGAATTTTCCTTCCTGTGTGTGGGTACACCCAGGGGCCATCTTTAATGTAGGGCAAAGGGGGCAGTTGCCCCGGGCCCAGTCATTGTTGTGAGGCCCAAAGCAGTTGAGCTGTCCCTTGAGCCCAACTCTACCCTCAAATAGTTGATAGGTGGATTTGGCTATAACTCAGAAGATGAGGGTGGAATTGAATGTCGGGGGCACTGGTGATTAGTTTGGTGTCATGTCTGCAACCTCCGTCTTTAATGTGGGGCAAAGGGGGCAGCTGCCACGGGCCCAGTCATTGTTTTGAGGCTCCAAGCAGTTGAGCTGTCCCTTGAGCCCAACGCTGCCCTCAAATAGTTGATAGGTGGATTTGGCTATCACTCAGAAGATGAAGGTGGAATTGAATGTTGGGGGCGCTGGTGATTAGTTTGGTGTCATGTCCGCAACCTGTGCAATGATTGGCCAGCTCGGTAAAGCAAACCTTGTCTGGGGATAGAGCCTGCAAGTCCTGGGCACGGCCACAACCAACCCATCTGACAAGCCGCAGACCATCGGCCTGTTGAAGAACCTCTTTGCTGGAGGGTTCGGGAGGGGGGGAGGGAGGTGCCTGGTGTTCGCCTGACATCCTCTGGACACTATCAAGGTGAGACTGCTGGCAGGGGTCAATTTAGGAGTCTGTGGGTCTGTGGAGGGAGGGGGTCCTGTGTAATGATGGGAGTAGTATGGGGAGAGGGTCTTATGCAAGACTGCACAAGGAGGCAAAAGGGGCAGCTGCCCCGGGCTCAGTCATTGTTGTGAAGCCCAAAGCTGTTGAGCTGTCCCTTGAGCCCAACGCTACCCTCAAATAGTTGATAGGTGGATTTGGCTATCACTCGGAAGATGAGGGTGGAATTGCATGTTGGGGGCGCTGGTGATTAGTTTGGTGTTACGTCTGCAACCTGTGCAATGATTGGCCAGCTCGGTAAGGTAAACCTTGTCCGGGGAGAGCGCCTGTAAGATGTAAAGAGGTCTTTAATGGTGACCCTGATGTAAGGGCAGCTCTGATGGTTGCACTGATGTGGGGGGGGGGGTCTGATGGGGACCCTAATAAAAAGGGGGACTCTGATGGGGACACTGAATGTAAGGGGGGTTCTGATGGGGGCTCTCATGTAAGGGGGGCTCTGCTGAGAACCCTGATGTAGGGTGGTCTCTAATGGGGACCCAGATGTAAGGGCAGCTCTGATGGGGGCCCTCATGTAAGGGGGGACTCTGATTTAAAGGGAGACCCTGATGTAGAGGGGGACTCTGATTGGGACCCTGATGTAAGGGGGGGCTCTGAAGGGGGCTCTCACGTAAGGGGGGCTCTCACGTAAGGGGGGCTCTGCTGAGAACCCTGATGTAAGGAGGTCTCTATTGGGGACTCTGATGTCAGGTCAGCTCTGATGGGGGCCCTGATGTAAGGGGGGAACTCCTAAGGTGGACTATAAAGTAAGCAGTGCTCTGATTAGTGCCCTGACGTAAGGGGGGCTTCCCAAGGCTAAGTCTGATGCTGGAGGGTTTTGATGTAAGGAGGTCTCTGATGGGGACCCTGATGCAAGGGGGGACTCCCAAGGCTAAGTCAGTCTGATGCTGGGGGGTTTTGATTGGAACCTTGATGTAAGGAGGTCTCTGATGGGGACCTTAATGTAAGGGGGGCTCTGATAAGTGCCCTGATGCAGGGGGAGCTCTGATGGGGACTCTGATGTAAATGGTGCTCTGATGGGGACTGTGATGTAAAGGGTGCTTTGATGGGGACTCTGGTGTAAGGGATGCTCTAAAGGGGGCCCTGATGCAAGGGGGGGGTTCCCAAGGCTAAGTCTGATGCTGGGGGGGGGGGGGGGGGTTGATGGGAACCCTAATGTAAGGAGTTCTCTGATGGGGACCTAGATGTAATGGGAGATTCTAATGAGGACCCTGATGTAAGGGGGTCTTTAATGGTGACCCTGATGTAAGGGCAGCTCTGATGGTGGCACTGATGTAGGGTGGACTCTGATGGGGACCCTAATGAAAAGGGGGACTCTGATGGGGACACTGAATGTAAGGGGGGTTCTGATGGGGGCTCTCATGTAAGGGGGGCTCTGCTGAGAACCCTGATGTAGGGTGGTCTCTAATGGGGACCCAGATGTAAGGGCAGCTCTGATGGGGGCCCTGATGTAAGGGGGTCTCTAAATAATGGGAGACCCTGATGTAGAGGGGGACTCTGATTGGGACCCTGATGTAATGGGGGGGCTCTGATGGGGGCTCTCACGTAAGGGGGGCTCTGCTGAGAACCCTGATGTAAGGTGGTCTCTATTGGGGACTCTGATGTCAGGTCAGCTCTGATGGGGACCCTGATGTAAGGGGGGAGTCTGATGAGGACCCTGATGTAAAGGGGGAGTCTGATGGAGACCATGATATAAAGGGGGAGTCTGATGAGGACCATGATGTAAGGGGGAGTCTGATGAGGACCCTGGTGTAAGGGGGTAGTCTGATGGGGACCATGATGTCAGGTCAGCTCGGATGGGGGCCTTGATGTAAGGGGGGAGTCTCATGAGTACCGCAATATACGAGGGGAGTCTGATGGAGACCCTGATGTAAGGGGGGAGTCTGATGAGGACCCTGATGAAAGGGGGGATTCTGATGAGGACCCTGATGAAAGGGGGGATTCTGATGAGGACCCTGATGTAAGGGGGGAGTCTGATGAGGACCCTGATGTAAAAGGGGAGTCTGATGAGGACCATGATGTAAGGGGGGCTCTGATGGGGACCCTGATGTAAGGGGGAGTCTGATGAGGAACCTGATGTAAGGGGGCCTCTGATCGGGACCCTGATGTAAGGGGGGGCTCTGATGGAGGCTCTCATGTAAGGAGAGGCTCTGCTGAGAACCCTGATGTAAGGAGGGACTTTGCTTTATTTTATTGAAGTTCTTTCTCTATTGTTCTGAATCCTATTATGCTGATTCTAAACAATAATCCTAGTAAAACGTATTCATTCATTCATTCGTTAATCATTGATTTATAAAACTGATTTTTTTTTACCCTGCGAATATTTGAAAATATATGATGTATGATGTGGCCCTCGTACAAAAAAGTTTGGAGACTCCTGCTCTTCAGTAACAAAGTAGGTCAAGCGACATATATGAAGTGAAATCGGAAGGCCATTAATGGCGGCCGTGTCTCTCGCTGGGCGTGGGACGGAATCGTTTAGTGACACTTCTAGACAAAGCCGTATCATCACACACAGAGGAGGCCGGTCACCGCGAGGCCGCCTGTAAATCCTCAGGAATTCAGGGGAAGCAGAGACTGATAATCTGTAGAGAATGTCCTACAGATGGTCACCCCAGGTGGGATAATGAAACTCTCGTACTGTTCGGGATGGCAGTTATTTCACGGACATACATCAGATTTGCGGGAAGACTCTCTGTCTCATTTATTGTAATAGCAGAATGTGTTGATATGTGAGCGCCGCTGGACTTCGCTGTGTGTGACCTGTGTGGTCACAAAGGACCCCATCCTGGGACGGGGGGGGGGGGTTACCTATAGTTCTTATTACGATTATTACAACATGTATTAGGCATGTTTTAGTAACTGATTCTGATATTGTCTACATACAGTAAGTTGCTTTAAAATAACTTACCCTTTATAAGTTATCATTAACCGCTTGCCGACCAGCCGCCGCAGTTGTACTGCGGCAGAATGGCACAGGCAGGCGAATCGCCGTTATGTTACGTCGGTTCCTAAGGCGACCTGCTGCTCGCCCCCCCGGAGCCGATGCGAGTGCCCAGCAGTCTTGATGACCGCCGGGCTCCCGCAATCGCACGGCAAGAACCGGGATCTCTGTGTGTAAACACGGAGAGCCCGATTCTCTGAGGGGAGACCCTAATATAAGGGGCGACTCTGATGGGAACCTTGATATAATTGAGGACTCTGATGAGGGCACTGATATAACGAGGAACTGGGATGGGAACCCTGATGAAAGGGGGGACCCTGATGGGGACCCCAATGTAACGGGGGACTCTGATGGTGGTTTCTTTTGGCCCATGAGTATTTATTAAGGATACGATGTGGCTCTTGTATTGAAAAGTTTGGAGACAGTTGGCTTAAAAAGTGTAAACTTGCTGTTAAAGGACAATTCTGGAGCTTACCCCTTGAAATGCAGATCAGAACGGGCTTTTCCCTTATTTCTGTCCTAACAGGTCTCCTTTAAGTAATACATCTGTATTGCGCAGTCTGAATTACTGTATCTGTCCAATTTTAATATGTAATAAAGTTCATAATTATAGGTAAGACCTCTGTTCGCCTCATTCCCCTCCCCCTTTTTGAACTCCTCCCCACTTTGTGTCTGGGCTATAGGAAGACATGTATTGTAAAAACCAACACGACCTCCTTACAGCCGCACATTATCTTCTATATGTGTGTAACACTGAGAAAGATTGGAGAAACAAGGCTCTTGTCCCTTATCTTCTATGTGACGGCATAAATGGTTCTGCCTTCTGAGCACTCGCTGATTGCTGTTCATCAATACAGCCTACGGCGGCGGCGGCGGCAGCATAGGTGGGCCGGGGTTTGGTCACAACTCTTTAAAGATGCAAATTGAGATTTTCTGTTCTGAGTCTCTTCCTTTGCTGTCACTCAGTTTGTTCCTTCTAGTGATAAATGAAAAGTCATGACTGAGGTAGAACAAATGTCCCCATTCCAACAAGAATACCTGCTATGCCAAACCAAACTCATTCTGTACCTTTACCGGCCAATAACCAGACCACACCTGAGTTTGGATACAAAATTGGCCATAGCAGCCTTTTATTAACATGTAACAATAGTAACAAAACCAATTCCTTTAAAACAGAAATATGTACACTATATTACCAAAAGTATTGGGACACCTGCCTTTACACGCACATGAACTTTAATGGCATCCCAGTCTTAGTCCGTAGGGTTCAATATTGAGTTGGCCCACCCTTTGCAGCTATAACAGCTTCAACTCTTCTGGGAAGGCTGTCCACAAGGTTTAGGATTGTGTCTATGGGAATGTTTGACCATTCTTCCAGAAAAGCATTTGCTTTGTGCACTGGTCCAAATCATTTGGTGGAGGGGGGATTATGGTGTGGGATTGTTCTTCAGGGGTTGGGCTTGGCCCCTTAGTTTCAGTGAAGGGAATTCTTAAGGCGTCATCATACCAAGACATCTTGAACAATTTCATGCTCCCAACTTTGTGGGAACAATTTGGGGATGGCCCCTTCCTGTTCCAACGTGACTGTGCACCAGTGCACAAGGCAAGGGCCACAAGGTTTAGGAGTGTGTCTATGGGAATGTTTGACCATCCTTCCAGAAGCACATTTGTGAGGTCAGGCACTGATGTTGGGCAAGAAGGCCTGGCTCGCAGTCTCCGCTCTCATTCATCCCAAAGGTGTTCTATCGGGTTGAGGTCAGGATTCTGTGCAGCCCAGCCAAGTTCCTCCACCCCAAACTCATCCATGTCTTTATGGACCTTGCCTTGTGCACTTGTCTAAATCATTTGGTGGAGGGGGATTATGTTGTGGGGTTGTTTTTCAGGGGTTGGGCTTGGCCCCTTTGTTCCAGTGAAGGGAACATGACTGCGCACCAGTGCACAAAGCAAGGTCCATAAAGACATGGATGAACGAGTTTGAGGTGGAGAAACTTGACTGGCCTGCACAGAGTCCTGACCTCAACCCGATAGTACACCTTTGAGATGAATTAGAGTGGAGACTGGGAGTCAGGCCCTCTCGTCCAACATCAGTGCCTGACCTCACAAATGCTCTTCTGGAAGAATGGTCAAACATTCCCATAGACACACTCCTAAACCTGGTGGTCCTTGCTTTGTGCACTGGTGTGCAGTCATGTTGGAACAGGAAGGGGTCATCCCCACACTGTTCCCACAAAGTTGGGAGCATGAAATTGTCCAAAATGTCTTGGTATGCTGACGCCTTAAGCGTTCTCTTCACCGGAACTAAGGGGCCAAGCCCAACCGAGAGGGCCTGACTCCCAGTCTCCACTCTAATTCATCTCAAAGGTGTACTATCGGGTTGAGGTGCAGGCCAGTCAAGTTCCTCAACCCCAAACTCGCTCATCCATGTCTTTATGGACCTTGCTTTGTGCACTGGTGCGCAGTCATGTTCCCTTCACTGGAACTAAGGGGCCAACCCCTGAAAAACAACCCCACAACATAATCCCTCCTTCACCAAATGATTTAGACCAGTGCACAAGGCAAGGTCCATAAAGATATGGATGAATTTGGGGTGGCTTGACTGTCCTGACCTCAACCCGATAGAACACCTTTGGGATGAATTAGAGCGGAGACTGTGAGCCAGGCCTTCTTGTCTGCATCAGTGCCTGACCTCACAAATGCTCTTCTGGAAGAATGGTCAAACATTCCCATAGACACACTCCTAAACCATGTAGACGGCCTTCCCAGAAGAGTTGAAGCTGTTATAGCTGCAAAGGGTGGGCCAACTCAGTATTGTGCGTGTAAAGGCAGGCTTTCCAATACTTTTGGTAATATAGTGTATATGCCCCACTGACATAACCTGCAATTAGGATTTCTTGAAGGATAGTTTTATTATTTGGAGTTATTTTGATATCTTCTATATTCCACTTCCTAGGTCTATGGTTTCTCCCTATTGACTGCTGTATTCCATTCCACAATAACCTATCCAATGTGCGGTGTCTGTGGATACATTGTGCCAGGAATTACATTAACTAAGGAAGTTCAAAGGTTAAATCTTCTAAAATAGGAAATTTGAAGTAATTGTTGGAGCAACAACAAAGGACCCCCCCCCCCCCCCATCCTAAATAAATTCTCAAGGCCGGATGTGTGTATATATATATATAAGTGTGTGTATATCGATATCCCGGAAATCCATCTTCATAATGTGTCTATTTTAATTTAACTTCTATTTGGGGGTTTGGCTATTGTTAGGCCTTTTATAATGCAAAAATCACATCCGTCTCTATTGTCTGTCAGGTAATTAAATATTACTTTGTAAAACTGCCACTGGGCCTTGGGGAGCACTGAATGGTGTGCTATACTACAGGGCCTTGAAAAAGTATTCACACCCCTTGAAATTTTCCACATTTTGTCATGTTACAACCAAAACCGTAAATGTATTTTATTGGGTTTTTATGTGATAGACCAACACAAAGTGGCACATAATTATGAACTGGAAAGAAAATGATAAATGGTTTTCAACATTTTTTACAAATAAATGCGTGAAAAGTGTGGGGTACATTTGTATTCAGCCCCCTTTACTCTGATACCCCTAACTAAAATCTAGTGGAACCAATTGCCTTCTAAAGTCACCTAATTGGTAAATAGAGTCCACCTGTGTGTAATTTAATCTCAGTATAAATACAGCTGTTCTGTGAAGCATTTAGAGGTTTGTTAGAGAACCTTAGTGAACAAACAGCATCATGAAGGCCAATGAACACACCAGACAGGTCAGGGATAAAGTTGTGGAGAAGTTTAAAGCCGGGTTAGGTTATAAAAAATATCCCAAGCCTTGAACATCTCATGGAGCTCTGTCTAATCCATCATCCGAAAATAGAAAGAATATGGCACAACTGCAAACCTACCAAGACATGGCCGTCCACCTAAACTGACCGGCCGGGCAAGGAGAACATTCATCAGAGAAGAGCCAAGAGGTCCATGGTAACTCTGGAGGAGCTGCAGAGATCCACAGCTCAGGTGAGAGAATCTGTCCACAGGACAACTATTAGTCGTGTTCTCCACAAATCTGACCTTTATGGAAGAGTGACAAGAAGAAAGACATTGTTGAAAGAAAGTCATAAGAAGTCCTGTTTGCAGTTTGTGAGAAGCCATGTGGAGGAGACAGCAAACATGTGGAAGAAGGTGCTCTGGTCAGATGAGACCAAAATTGAACTTTTTGGCCTAAAAGCAAAACGCTATGTGTGGGGGGAAACTAACACTGCACATCACCCTGAACACACCATCCCCACCGTGAAACATGGCGGTGGCAGCATCATGTTGTGGGGATACTTTTCTTCAGCAGGGAAGCTGGTCAGAGTTGATGGGAAAATGGATGGAGCCAAATACAGGACAATCTTAGAAGAAAACCTGTTAGAGTCTGCAAAAGACTTGAGACTGGGGTGGAGGTTCAAGTTCCAGCAGGACAACGACCCTAAACATACAGCCAGAGCTACAATGGAATGGTTTAGATCAAAGCATATTCATGTGTTAGAATGGCCCAGTCATAGTCCAGACCTAAATCCAAATGAGAATCTGTGGCAAAACTTGAAATTGCTGTTCACAGACGCTCTCCATCCAATCTGACAGAGCTTAAGATATTTTGCAAAGGAGAATGGGCAAAAATGTCCCTCTAGATGTGCAAAGCTGGTAGAGACATCTCCAAAAAGACTTGCAGCTGTAATTGCAGTGAAAGGCGGTTCTACAAAGTATTGACTCCAGGGGGGCGCTATACAAATAAACATCACACTTTTCACATATTTAGTTGTAAAAAAAATTGAAAAACATTTATCATTTTCCTTTCACTTCACAATTATGTGCCACTTTGTGTTGGTCTATCACATAAAATCCCAATAAAAAACATTTACGTTTTTTGGTTGTAATATGACAAAATGTGGAAAATTTCAAGGGGTATGAATACTTTTTCAAGGCACTGTATATGCCAATTCTGACCAAAGTGCAGATTTCACTGCACAGCCCGGCACTGCACAATGCAAAGCACCTTTCTGCCAGTTAGAGAGTCTTGACTTTGGCTAATTGTTAAAGTATATACTACATGGTCAGGTTTGTGAGCACTACGTACCTCTTACTCATTCACATGAAGAGGAAGTAGGTGGTATTGGAGACTCACTTATTGGTAAATGGGACTAATCAGAAATTCCAATAAGCCCCCTCCTGCAGTCCCCCACAAGCACCAGGTTAGTGTTGTAGGGTAGATGCCCTTGCCCTCATCAGCAGGAACAGGGTGCTTTGCTGCCGAGGAAGGGGGTCCCCCCCTGGCAGTTTACCCCAGGGCATGTGGCCTGGTATGGTTCGGGGAGGGGGCACGCTCGCCTTCCCCCCCTCCTCTTTCTGGCCAACAAGGCAACATGAAGCAATGCAGCAGTGACCGGTCTTTATTAGAGAAAAACTCAATATACCCTTCCTCCATAAGAACAGAAAATAATAATGAATAAAATAATCAATTAACCAGTTTCCACCTGGCCGGGCATTCGTCATATGGTGTCCTCCCGGAACAATCTGTCACCCCCTGTGTTCACCAGTACCATGTGATCGCTGTGATCAATCGCAGACAATTGTACACAATGAATGGCTTTGATTCATGCCATCCATTGTGTACTTACTGTGTTGATCTCTGTGATTGGTCACAGTGATCACATGGTACAGACAGGGCCAATCACAGCTAACTACAATAGTAAGCACTGTATGAATCCATTCCATTCAGTAAAAATGGTTGCTTAAAACAGTAAAAATTCACTAGTATAAGCAATCATAATGTGTAAAAAAAATCCTGATCACTTCCCTAGTGTAGTACAGTGTTCATTATTTATTTGCAAAAGTTTTAACGTTTTTTTTTTTCTCTTTTTCCTTTAATTTAGCAAAAAAAAAAACACCCAGTGGTGATTAAATACCACTAAAATAAAGCTCGAATTCCGTAATAAAAAATGATACGGTGTTGCATGACCGTGCAATTGTCATTCAAAGTGTGACAGCGCTGAAAGCTGAAAATTGGCCTGGGCAGGGGGAAGGGGGTAAAAGTGCCGGTATCAAAGTGGTTAAACACTGTGAGAGTTACACAGCTGCTGTACGTACAGCACAATCCTCTCAAGACTGCAGTTATCTCTGTTGCTTGTGCACCTTTTTCTACCACACTTTTACCTTTCACTCACTTTTCCATTAATATGCTCGGATACAGCACTCTGTGAACAGCCAGCTTCTTTAGCAATGACATTTTGTGCCTTACCCTCCTTGTGGAGGGTGTCAATGACTATCTTCTGGACAACTGTCAAGTCAGCAGTCTTCCCCAATGACTGTGTAACCACTGAATCAGACAGAGACCATTTAAAGCAGGGATATGAAATTAGCGGACCTCCAGCTGTTGCAGAACTACAAGTCCCATGAGGCATAGCAAGACTCTGACAGCCACAAGCATGACACCCAGAGGCAGAGGCATGATGGGACTTGTAGTTTTGAGAAAGCTGGAGGTCCGCTAATTGCATATCCCTGGTTTAAAGGCTCAGGAAACCTTTACAGGTGTTTTGAGTGAATTAGCTGATTAGATTGTGACACCATGCGTCTACACCATTCAACTTTTTCACAATATTCTAATTTTCGGAGATATTGAATTTTGGGTTGTCACTAGCTGTAAGCCATAATCATCAAAATTAAAAGAAAGAAATGCTTGAAATATATCACTCTGTGTGTAACGCACCTATATAAAATATATGAGTTGACCTTTTTGAATTGAATTACTGAAATAAATGAACTTTTTGATGATATTCAAATTTTTTAGATGCACCTGTATATAAATAGACCACAAAGTAAAATATTAAATACACAAAATAAAACCCTGAAAACATGTAATTACCGTATTTATTGGTGTATAACACGCACTTTTTTCCCCTTAAAATCAGGGGAAAGTCGCAGGTGCGTGTTATACGCCGATCCCCCCCGATCCCGAGCTGTCACATTTTCAAAATCGCGGACCGCGATTTGAAAATGGCGCCGCCGGAGCCGAAGTACACAGAGCCGGTCCTCGGCTCTTTCCGGCAGGTCTCTTGTAGTCTTTCGGCTCCACTCGTAGTCCCGAGCGGAGCTATCCGAACCTACTCGGATAGCTCCGCTCGGGACTACGAGTGGAGCCGAAAGTAAACGAGAGCCGCCGGAAAGAGCCGAGGACCGGCTCTGTGTACTTCGGCGCCGGCGGCGCCATTTTCAAATCGCGGACCGCGATTTTGAAGCCCTGGAAGCAGGGACAGGGGATCCCAGGCTGCACTGGGGCAAGGCTGCACTGGGGAAGGCTGCACTGACAAGGCTGCACTGGGGAAGGCTGCACTGACAAGGCTGCACTGACAAGGCTGCACTGACAAGGCTGCACTGACATGGCTGCACTGACAAGGCTGCACTGACATGGCTGCACTGACAAGGCTGCAATGAAGGGCATTTAAATGTAAGTTTTTTTCCCTTCAACTTCCCTCCTAAAAGTTTTTTTTCCTTAAAATTCCCTCCTAAATTGGGGTGCGTGTTATACGCCGGTGCGTGTTATACGCCGATAAATACGGTAATAAATAATTAAAAAAAGTATTTTTTACCGGAAACTCCTGCACAGAGGTAAAGTCTCACGCTGGATTACTGCACAGATCTGGAAGAAATACAGACCGAGATTCAAGAAGAATACACATTGCAAATGGATTTGGACCATATTTGCTTATCCCGGAGTTCAGCTTCAACCGCTTGCCGACCTCCCCCACATTGGACACAGCGGGAGCCAATCAGCAGGTCTGGCAGATCCGATGTCCTCCGGGACCCGCTGATCATTTCCGACAGAGGCAGGTCAGCGGTCCCCCTATGTAAACAAGGCAGATCGCTGTTCTGTGTCAAGGGAAGACGGAGATCCTGTGTTTCTGCTAAGCAGGAACACAGATCTCTGTCTTCCCGCAGTGAAAGCACCTCCCCCACACAGTTAGAAAGCACTCCCTAGGGACACATTTAACCATTTGATCACCCCTGATGTTAACCCCTTCCCTGCCAGTGTCAGTACAGTGACAGTTCATATTATTTAGCACTGATCACTGTCAGGGGAACCCTTTTCTTGTGTTACTGTCAGGGCAGTAGATCATTTTTTGTTTGGGGGGGGGGGGGGGTTCAGCAGCAGGTACCAAGTAAAAGTCATTTTAAATAAAACAAATTGCGCCAAATTTGTAAAGACTGGAAAAATGAAAAACTATGTGTTGCTCATGGTAAGCAATCGCATCCTTAATTGTATTTTCTCAGATCCTCTTGAAAATTAAACCCAATTTCAGTTTTGCCTTCTTCCAGTTTTTATGAATGTACTGTACTAACACACACAGTGTTAGTACAGCCATCTCCCCCACTATGCTATTGTGTTCCCCCCACACCAGAACACAGCGGTCATTGCTCTTAGCCATTGGAGTGCCTATCAGGGTGGTGCACTGTAATAGACAATCTTACCATCCTGTGGAAGGAAGCACACTCACTGATTTTTTTGTTAACCCAGGATACCAGGCAAGAGAATTGGTACTGTGCAGAGTCCATACATACAGAACATACCCCCAACTTTTGAACTTGAGAATGAGGGGTATGCCAGAGAGATACACGCCGCAAAAAAGGTGGGTATGGCCAAAAATTATTGTGGGAGGGGCTTAAGGGCCGTTGGGGAGAGACACTGCGGATGGATTACAGGAGATGATCAGAGACTGTGGATGAATTTCAGGAGATGATCAGAGACTGTGGATGGATTACAGGAGATGATCAGAGACTGCGGGCGGATTACAGGAGATGATCAGAGACTGCAGACGGATTACAGGAGATGATCAGAGACTGTGGATGAATTTCAGGAGATGATCAGAGACTGTGGATGGATTACAGGAGATGATCAGAGACTGCAGACGGATTACAGGAGATGATCAGAGACTGCGGACGGATTACAGGAGATGATCAGAGACTGCGGACGGATTACAGGAGATGATCAGAGACTGCGGACGGACAAAAGGAAATAATCAGGGACTGTGAATGGACAATGGTTACTCATCTAAAAGGTGGAAGTTGCTCATTGCTTAAAGCGGACCTTCAGTCAAATCTTCTGCCCTTGTTGTTGTTTTAACTTTGGATAGCAAAACATTTTTTTTTCTGCCAGTAAATCCCTTATACAGCCCACTTTCTTGTCTGGTCATTAGCCTAGGCTTATGATATCATGCACAGCTCTCTCTCACTCTCTCACTCTTGTGAGAGTTTGCCAGGAAGGGAGGGGGAGGATGAGTCGTAAGAGGGCCAATGAGAGCTGCAGAGCTGGAGGTGTGCCTCTGTGTGTCTGTGTAAATCCAGGAAGTGAACAGGCAGCAGCTTCAGCTGCCCACAGTTAAAATGGCTGCAGCCAGACTCAGTGGAGGGAGATTCCTGCAGCGTATTTGGCAAGTACAGAATCGCAGTATATATAAAATAGCATGCAAAGTGGTTGGAGGGAAGCTTTAGAATGGCAAAGATGTTTTTATTACAAATTATGTGAGCAGACTGCAGTTCCCCTTTAAGGAACCCCTAATAACTTCTGCAGGAATCTTAAGTGTTCCATGGAACCCAGGTTGAGAAGAGCTGCTGTAGATTGTTCCATTGGTGCAGAAATGAATGGCTGAGTGTTCTCTGTAAAACACATCAGCTCTATATAATGTGTGAAATGCATTCATGAACAAGTGGCGTAATTAATGTTTTTTGTTACGTTGATTGTTTCCCTGACATCCCGGACCATACCCCATTTGTCAGTACTGTGAGTGTTGATGGAATATCTTTTGCCCGTCACAGCTCCGTTCAGCCATACATTCTACTTTGCAGCGTCGGATACGATATTGATAATTCCCCCCGTGAAACTGAACGCGCAAGTGCCGGGCTTCCTCCTCTAATGACAGATGGGATGAAAGGCTTACGATGAGAGGACGTCACTGCAAGCCACATACCAGCTCATGCCGAGGTACAACTAAATTAATATGGATTAAAACATTATATGCACATTAAAACTCGGAGAAGGACAAGGGTTTTAATCAGATCACAATAAATGTCAGGTAGAATTATTCATGGATGGTCATATTTTTAAAGGCCCATCAATATATTTTCTGTGCCTGAATGCATCTGTTGGAAAGTATTCAAGCGCAATTATCCTCAATTTTTCCCGCAAGGATTTACAGTGCTCGGATCTGTCACTCTGCCGACGGCCTGGAGACGGCAGTGGCTTGCAATGAAGGTACTTGGATTAATATAAAGCTTGGGTCTCTGGACTACGGCACCTGGGCCACATGGGGCCCACTACAAGATTTTTGTCAAGCCCATAGCTGATGTGCATACACTTCTCCTTCCCCCCCCCCCAACAGCTAATGTTCACAGTCTTCATCTCTGCCCCCCCCAAACAGTGAATGTGCCCAGTCTCCACTTCCCCCCCTTCCTGTGTCCCCAACAGAATCCCCGACACCCACCGCTCAACAGACACAAGTCTGCTTTCATCTGGCCAAATTGCAGTCCATGTTTGATCCATGTAGGATACAAAATAAGGTAGTACTGAGTATTGCCAGGGAGGCGGACTTTTTTAAGGAACAGTGGAGAAGATATAGCAGTATAAAAAATATAAATTTATTGAAAAATACAATATCTAAAAAAAAATGACAATTGTAACATATAGCATCTATGATTATTGTGCAGTGAGCCCTTGTATGTCTACGCGTTTCACCGTTAGGCTAATTTATATTTTTTATACTGCTATATCTTTTCCACTGTTCCTTAGCCTAAAAAGTCCATCTCCCTGGTAATACTCAGTGCTACCTTATTTTGTATCCTCAATGATTTATGGACGTGGCTTATTTTTGGTGCGCTTTCCTCTTTTTTTGTGTTTGATCCATGTAATTATAAGTAAAAAATGAACTGCCAAAATGCCCATGCCTTAGGCACCTGTAATGCCCTGTATTTAATTGTAAGCAGGTGGTATAATGCTGTATAGAGTGCATCCAACATGTACAGCTACCCTGCAACCTTCACCATCACCACCAGCTACTTTGCTCTGCATCTTGTTCACACTCTTCATATGGACTTGATATGGCCTTATCTCTTTTACTAACTGGATTCAATTTTTTTTTATCTTGAAAGGGCACCTGTGCCCAAACTATGGAAAGTAAAGTATTTACATGTTCCAACAAGCAGTAAAACAAGCCTTCATTAAACTCTGCATGTACTGTGGAGTAATTCATCCTCAAGGATCACAACAGAGACTCTGAAGTCCGGTAGGCATCTAATGCCGTATACACACGGGCGGACTTTTCGCCTGAACTCGACTGCCGTAAGGAATCCGTCGGACAATCCGACCATGTGTGGGCTTCATCGGACTTCCGACGGACCTTTTCGGTCGAAAATCGGACGGACTTTAGATTGGAAACGTGTTTCAAATCTTTCCGACGGATTTGAGTCCGGTCGAAAGGTCCGCTCGTCTGTATGCTAGTCCGACAGGCGAAAACCGACGCTAGGGCAGCTATTTGCTACTGGCTATCGACTTCCTTCTTTTAGTCCGGTCGTAGCGTCATCACGTACGAATCCGTGTGTAGGCAAGTCCGTTCGTTCAAAAGTCCGGCAGAAGTCCATCAAAAGTCCGTCGAAAATCCGTCGGACAGGCTGTCGGACCTTTGATGCCGAAAAGTCCGCTTGTGTGTACATGGCATAAGCCCCCATTCACAGCTGAGAAATCTGTCAAGCTTTCGGAAGCTCAACATGAAGATTCCCATTACTACATTCATGAGCATTGTGCAATAAAGTACATGCGCCTTTTTTCAGGCAGAGCTATGTTTTTGGCGCCAAAGACTTAAAGCAACCTAGTTTTGGAGGCTTTCATCCACCCTGTGCGAACCCACAAGAACCCTGTAGAAGTCATTGCTTCAGTGCATTGCACCGATGATGGCCAATGAGCCTGAAACAGCTGTATACAGTTTGAAATAAATGGCCTTGGTAGGTTGTATCTGTAATATGAAATACTACAAAATGAAAGGGCCCTCAAGGTAATGCCTAACACAAAATTCTAATGATCAAAAAAGCTCAAAAGAAAATAAACTTAGTTGAATTGTTGAGATTTGTCAAACTCAAGTAAGAAGGAAAAAATCTGTAATATTCACTAGTGGATCTGGAGGTTGGTTCTGGTGGTTCTGCATGTTTCTGATGTCTGGTGATTAGCCGAAGAGCCTGAGGAAATTATTTGGCTTTGCACATTATCCTGACATGAGGAATTATCCCCTTATTTTTTAGGTATTTAATGAAATTTATATGTGAATACCCTCTGTTTTAAGTAAGCGTTACAGTACTACATTATGGACTTTGTGAAAGCCTTTGAGGATTTCCTTGACCATCACCTCATTAAAACCTTTAAGGATCTCCTTCACCACCGCCTCATAAAAAGCTTTTGAGGATCTCCTTCACCACCACCTAATGAAAGCCTTTAAAAATGTATTTGACCACCAGCTGATGAAAACCTTTGAGGATTTCCCTGACCACCAATTAATAACGATAGCCTCTGAAGATATCCTTGAACACTACCTATATAAGCCTTTGGGAATTTTCTTGATCACCAGTTGGCTCCAAAGTGGACTTCAGGACTAGGGTGGCAATGTGACTAGGGCTGCAACTAACGATTATTTTCATAATCGATTAGTTGGTCGATTATTGTTTCGATTAATCGATTAATCGGTTAATAACCTTAAAAAAAAAAGTGTGGTGTATAATTTAGTTAATATGTAAAGTTTTTTAAAAAAAGGCAATTTATTCTTAAATATCTCTATGCAGTGGTAAATATGAACAACCAACTATATGGTTAGGGAGCAAAATATTGAATCCACTCTGAGAATAACAGACAGAAGAGATATACTGTATATACACTATTAGAGGAGATATACTGTATACACTATTAGAAGTTTTTTGGCCAATTTGTTGTTGGGCAGATTAAAAATACAAATTGCTGCAAAAACGCATTACATGCTTTTCTGCAGCTTCTCCATTGAAGTATATTGAACCAAAAAAACGCACCATTTTGCGTTAAAAAAAAAAAGTCCTTGACCCTTTCCAAATACGCAGCGGCTGAAAAAAAGCATAGATGTAAACGTGTCTCATAGAAAACCATGTTAAATGAACTGTAGTGTGTTTCTGCAAAAAGCACCAAAAAACACAAAGATGTGAACCAGGTCTAAGATGTTTAGTAACATGGGGTTAAAAAACCTAAAATGAGCCCTTTATAGTACAAAAAAAAGCAAATAACCGCTACTGTAAGGGGTTCATTTTTTGTAGAACTGTGAAAGTAATATTTACAGTAGCGATTATTTGATCTTTTTGTACTATAAAGGGCTAATTTTATTATTGTTAACCCCATTATGTTACTGGCCGATTAATCGATTATGAAAATAATAATCGATTCATTTCATAATCGATTAGTTGTCGATTAATCGATTAGTTGTTTCAGCCCTAAATGTGACAATACTGCAACTTACAAACTGATTTCTGGGTTATGGGCAATGAAAAGTACCTTCTCTCTGGTTTGTCAGGGCAGAAATATTTAGAATTCTAGCTATAGCCTATAACTATCCCTGATGACGTCAGCATGTCCTGACGAAACCGGTCTGATATACCGAACATGACAGGCTTCTTCCGGTCATTACGCAGCCTCGCAGCTACGTTCGTTGTTTGACTGTCTGCATTCACCCACACGTGGTTCATGCGTTTTTTTTTAGCTTGTTTAAATACATTTTTGGCATACTTCACGATGGGAGTTTTCCATTCGTTTTTTTCCCATCCATGGCAATAACGGTCTTTTTATGACAAATCCCCATCCGAGGGTCCATCTATATCCACCCAGTGTCCATACAGTCACAACGTTCCAGCACCTGGATCAGGCCGTGATCGCATGAAGCTTTTCTGGCATGTCTTTGAAGCGCTTTTGACTCCTGTGATGGGAGTCATCACAATCTGGTGAGTAGGCTGTGTGGCCGGTGATGGTGGTGGATTACTGTTCCCTCGATGTTTGCTGATTACTAAGAGGATTTATCCAGAAATTTTGAATATTTACACCAATTTATTTGTTTTTATTTGGTTTTTGTGCTTTCACTGTTTGACATCTTAACACTTTGAAGCTTACTGCTGTTTTGTTTTTTTTGTTTTTTGTTTTTTTACTATGGACATTATTTCTCACTTTTTTAGATCTCTACATAAATTTTGTTATAACTTTGTGATTGTTAACTATTTGCACTGGCACTTCAGAGGGAGCGCGGTTTGTAATTAATTTGTTAATTATTTTTCTTTTATAACCAATTTGTCTTTGAAGTCTAAAGTACTTCAAATATGCAAATCAGCTGATCTTCAAAACATTATTGATCTTTGGGAACGATATGCCAAATCTCCCTACGGGAGGTATTTAGTCCTGTTGCAGTAATGGTCCCATAAAAGGAAGAGACCCACAGTCTCCATGTTTGTTTCTGGAACCTTCCAGTGACCCTTCACTGTGCCCAGCGATCACTATTGATATTCTGTATCAGAGCCAGCTATGGATTATTATCACTTTTGGCATCTTTCCACGCCGTCATCTAGTGGTCTCCTACAATTCGTCCTGCTGTTTGAGAGAGAGCAATTTAACGCCATTCCCCCAACAATCCTCCGTCTCTGCAGCCCATGAAATTACTTCTTGCCTCAAATGTGCTGCTAATAAAACTATTTACTTAGACCTCACTTAAATTAGCGGCAGACTATTTATTCCGCGCACCAGTGGCGGTTTATTTTAATTCTGAAGTTTACTCGTATGCACTCAGGAAACTTTCTCCTAGCTGCTGTTTTTTCTGTCTTTTATTCGTTTATTTTTCAAGCCAGTGTCTATGTCTTCTGGGCAGTGAGGAGTGACATCTGAATAAAACATACATTATCTACCCAGACAGTGTATCAACTATGTACCAGCGTAATGGTGCTGCAATAATTATTGAAAATTACTATATTTATTCCCTTCAGAGCAAGGTTGCCCACAGGCATAAGATGACGATCTGAAGAAAGTTTTTCAGTCACTTATCTACAAAACATCTATTGACCAAATATTAGAGGTCCATCTCCAATGGCAATGATTGGCTTCAACTTGTCATTTTCGATTGGATTCTATTGGGTTATATAATGTTACAAAAAACACAATTCAAGGTCAGATTTTACACGAATGAACGTTGTGGGTTGTGAAACAAGCAAACGCTGTGTATACCTGTCACTCCTACCACGTTGGTGGTCAGGCATTATAGCTGGCTCTGTGTTCTTCACCTTTATCAGCCCCCTTTCCCATAACACAAGCAGGCCTACCGGTACTTGGTTGCCCTCAGGTCTTAAAACACAATTTTTTTGAACGCCTATGGCGTGCATAACACAAAAAACTTCACCCTGTGCCAAAAAAAATGTGCACACACATAAAGAGTGAAACACAAAAAAGAGCAAACAGGTACACAAGAGAGCCTTTCCCTGAATCCCCCGGGGCGTTAGGCTCCAGACTGGGACAAGGGTACTTTACAATAGGTCCATCTGGTCAAAACCAGACGGACCCCGTTCTCTGGAGGGCCTGCCGAAACAGATCCACCCAAGTTCTAGGTGAGGCTCCCCCGAAGGGAGACCCCATGAGAGAGGGCGAACTAAGCCAAAAGGCCATGTCCACCCCTTCCCAAGACTTTCAGGGCTGGCCCGAGGACCCGCAACCCTACTCATCGCACAGTGCAACAAACCGTGTACAAACATAAAAATACAAAAAGTGACAAACATAGGCTTAATAGATAAAATAAAGTGGGGAAGGAATAAGTGAAGAGGAGAGTGAAAAGGTGGCCATTGTGTGAAACAGGTCTTAAACACAATGCTATAGTGCCTGGCCACCCTGGGGGCAAGAGCGAGAGTGAGCACAGCAAACAGTAGAGTGGTCCAATGGCAGTCTGGGTTCAGGGCAGGCAACATTCAGAGAGTAGTCAGGATCAAATCCATGGTCAAAAGGTAGGCTGCGTTCACAGAGTAGTCCAAAGTCCAATACGAGGTCAGTAACAAGGGAATCCAAGCAAGCTGGCAGGGTGGGGATCAGGCAAAGGTGAAGGTCAAGGCACGGGAACAAGGCAGGCAGACAGGGAACTTGAAGCACATATTGCAAACATAACCACAAGCATGACGCTAAGAGCTTGACAGGCTTAAAACATGTTTGGTCTCCACCCAAAGGCTGTGTCTACATCAATCCTGCAGGTGTACAATGAATGGGAGAGGCAACGCTGCTCCAGGTGAAGTGATCCTCCCTCTGATGACTGGGTGCTGGTCCAGTCCGTGGTCTGAACGTGATATCCAATGTGAGAGAGAAGGTGACCACACTCCAGATTGCAGAGAACGAAAAACCTTTATCCCACAAAATCCATAGCAAATATTGAAAATTACAATACAGACAGACAGACAGCAGCAAGGTTGACGATTTTCATGAAAAACTTCACTAAGTCATAACCTACATTTCACCTGTGAGTTTAACCCTTAAAAAGCATAAGTACAGCTGAATATACTCGGTGCCTAAATAAACTGCTTTAGGCAAACACTGCATTCATGATATATACAAAAAGATAAAAACAAAATCTGAAAAACATAAAATGCATGCAAATCCATAGAACTTGTCTAAAATCTGAAATGATTTCAAGTATTTCACAAAAGTGAGTACACCCCTCACATTTTTTTAAATATTTTATTCTTTTCATGTGACAACACTGAAGAAATGACACTTTGCTACAATGTAAAGTAGTGAGTGTACAGCTTGTATAACAGTGTCAATTTGCTGTCCCCTGAAAATAACTCAACACACAGCCATTAATGTCTAAACCACTGGCAACAAAAGTGAGTACACCCCTAAGTGAAAATGTCCAAATTGGGCGAAAAGTGTCAATATTTTGTGAGACCGCAATTATTTCCCAGCACTGCCTTAACCCTCCTGGGCATGGAGTTCACCAGAGCTTCACAGGTTGTCACTGGAGTCCTCTTCCACTCCTCCATGACGACATCACGGAGCTGGTGGATGTTAGAGACCTTGCGCTCCTCCACCTTCCGTTTGAGGATGCCCCACAGATGTTCAATATGGTCTGGAGACATGCTTGGCCAGTTCACCACCTTTACCCTCAGCTTCTTTAGCAAGGCAGTGGTCGTCTTGGAGGTGTGTTTGGGGTCGTTATCCTGTTGGAATACTGCCCTGCGGCCCAGTTTCCATAGGGAGGGGATCATGCTCTGCTTCAGTATGTCACAGTACATGTTGGTATTCATGGTTCCCTCAATGAACTGTAGCTCCCCAGTGCCGGCAGCACTCATGCAGCACCAGACCATGACACTCCCACCACCATGCTTGACTGTAGGCAAGACACACTTGTATTTGTGCTCCTCACTTGGTTGCCACCATACAAGGTTGTCACCATCTGAACCAAATAAGTTTACCTTGGTCTCATTAGACCACAGGACATGGTTCCAGTAATCCATGTCCTTAGTCAGCTTAAACCGCTGTATGGTCTTGGCCTGAAAAAAGTGATGTGTGTGCCGCTCAGGCTTGTCAGAAAGTGGGATATGCAGATAGAGCATCCACAGCTGCTGTTTGGAGTGCTGACAGGGAATGGAGCCCGCACTGTCTCCTGCAAGAGTACAAAAAGAGAAAAGGGTGGCCCTTAGGAGTCGCACATCCAAGATGTCCTAGAGGGGTGAAGAGAGTGGCTTCCTCAGCCTGGACTTCAGCCAAACACCAAAAGAAAGCTCTATGTGTATCCCTCTCTGTGGGAAAAAAAGGATGCAAATTTTGTTTGGGTACAGCATTGCATGACCGCGCAATTACCAGTTAAAGTGATGCAGTGCCAAATTGTAAAAAGTGCTCTGGTCGGGAAGGGGGTAAAACCTTCTGGGGCTGAAGTGATTAATTCAGAACGAAACGAACTGCACATGTCTAGTCGTAAGTGGCCCATGCCATATGGTCATATGGGGGCGGTGGCATCAGTGGCCAGCGCCTTTTGATATTATAGAAGCAATGGCACAGGTGGCTCATGCCTTTTGGTATTAAAGGAGCAGTGGTGTCAGCATACCTCCCAACATTTTGAGATGGGAATGAGGGACACCTACTAACAAATGTATGTAGACATAGGACACGCCTCCTGCCACAACCCCTTAAAGGAGAATTAACCAAAAAAAAGGTTAATTAAATCTACAAGGACTTTTTTTACCACTACTATTCCTTTATATTGGCTTTTAAATTTTACAAATGCAGCAATTTAGAATTTGGATGAAAGGTTTAGCACTGGAAAACACTTTTTGAAAGATAAAAAGTGCATTTTATATACAACTCTATAGATCAGACCAAAATGAGGGACAAATGAGGAGGAATGAGGGACAGAGGGACATTGCATCAAATCAGGGACAGTCCCTCCAAATCAGGGACAGTTGGGAGCTATGGTGTCAGTGGCTCATGGCTTTTTTGGTAGGATAGGCGTGGTGGTGTCAGTGGCCCATGCCTTTAAGTTTTTATATACAGTGGGGACGGAAAGTATTCAGACCCCCTTAAATTTTTCACTCTTTGTTATATTGCAGCCGTTTGCTAAAATCATTTAAGTTTATTTTTTTCCTCATTAATGTACACACAGCACCCCATATTGACAGAAAAACACAGAATTGTTGACATTTTTGCAGATTTATTAAAAAAGAAAAACTGAAGTATCACATGGTCCTAAGTATTCAGACCCTTTGCTCAGTATTTAGTAGAAGCTCCTTTTGATCTAATACAGCCATGAGTCTTTTTGGGAAAGATGCAACAAGTTTTTCACACCTGGATTTGGGGATCCTCTGCCATTCCTCCTTGCAGATCCTCTCCAGTTCTGTCAGGTTGGATGGTAAACGTTGGTGGACGGCCATTTTTAGGTCTCAGAAAAGCTCAATTGGTTTTAAGTCAGGGCTCTGGCTGCGCCATTCAGGAACAGTCACGGAGTTGTTGTGAAGCCACTCCTTCGTTATTTTAGCTGTGTGCTTAGGGTCATTGTCTTGTTGGAAGGTAAACCTTCGGCCCAGTCTAAGGTCCTGAGCACTCTGGAGAAGGTTTTCGTCCAGGATATCCCTGTACTTGGCCGCATTAATCTTTTCCTCGATTGCAACCAGTCGTCCTGTCCCTGCAGCTGAAAAACACCCCCACAGCATGATGCTGCCACCACCATGCTTCACTGTTGGGACTGTATTGGACAGGTGATGAGCAGTGCCTGGTTTTCTCCACACATACCGCTTACCGACGGCCAGCTCTAGGAAGGGTTCTGGTTGTCCCAAACGTCTTCCATTTAAGGATTATGGAGGCCACTGTGCTCTTAGGAACCTTAAGTGCAGCAGAAATTTTTTTGAAACCTTGGCCAGATCTGTGCCTTGCCACAATTCTGTCTCTGAGCTCTTCAGGCAGTTCCTTTGACCTCATGATTCTCATTTGCTCTGACATGCACTGTGAGCTGTAAGGTCTTATATAGACAGGTGTGTGGCTTTCCTAATCAAGCCCAATCAGTATAATCAAACACAGCTGGACTCAAATGAAGGTGTAGAACCATCTCAAGGATGATCAGAAGAAATGGACAGCACCTGAGTTATATATATGAGTGTCGCAGCAAAGGGTCTGAATACTTAGGACCATGTGATATTTCAGTTTTTTTTCTTTTTTAATAAATCTGCAAAAATGTCAACAATTCTGTGTTTTTCTGTCAATATGGGGTGCTGTGTATACATTAATGAGGAAAAAAAAATGAACTTAAATGATTTTAGCAAATGGCTGCAATATAACAAAGAGTGAAAAACTTAAGGGGGTCTAAATACTTTCCGTCCCCACTGTATGTAAAGCAATATATCTATATTATATATATAAACTGCGCAGTTTTTATATATAATTTTGAAGTTTGCTGCTGCTTATTGTTTAGATTTTGTTAGCGCGGTATTCCTTCCAATATATAATGTATCTATATGATTGTAAATGGTGCACCTTCGGTGAATTTTGGGTGAAAAGAGGGGCTCGAAAATATCTTCCTTTGCACAGTAGAGTGTGAACCTCCTTTTTACTGACAGCAATGAGCCATATTCACACCAAGTATTAATATAGCATCAAATAGTTCAAATTTTGTACATCTATGGAAAACAGGATTGCGCACATAAAGGTAACTTGTATTATAGGTTTATGATTCTGTTAACTGTTCTCTGTATTTCTGTTCACATTTTATTATAGTAAAGCGTATAAGCAAATCAGCAGTATGTTATCTGCACCAGAGTTTGGCACCACATGATGACATTTTAGTACATTTGGAAGAGAAGGAAGATGAATAATTTCTAGTCATCAGTTGGTGGGAAAAAAAAGAAGTTAAGGCTGAAACACACCCCATTATCTTAGTCCTTACAAATGGAAATATTAAGGCTTTCTGCTTGGTGGAAAACCGGGGCTGAGTTAATTTTTCCCAGCTGACCCCAACCATCTGCTGTGCATGAGATGGGACCCATACAATCAATGAACATGCTGTAGCAATTACTTATTCCCCGTCTCAGGGAAGGGAGAAAGGGGAACATTAAGAGGATAAGTCAGAGGGAACGGGGAAATAAAGTCTGGGGGCGCACCAGAAATAAGAGCCGTCTGTATGGTCACACAGTAGGAGTGGCAGCGATGGGTTGGAAAACATCGAGTGCCCTCATCATCCACAGCTGTTCAGTTCTAGACATTAAGCTGCGCTAGCAGTGACTGTTGGGCTCCGCTTGGAATGCCATCCAGCTTGGGACCTTTCCAAAGCCAATTTCCCAAATTGCTGGAAAGCGAAAAAACTCTCAGCAGACTTTGTTGTTTTTCTTTTTGCTTTCACGTCGGAAGTTCAATTAGTTTGTTCAGTTCTGCGCCAGTGCCACAAAGCCGTCTCCATTGACAGAGAAGTATAATCATGTATGATACCTTGTCAGACCATCAGAGAAACCATAGTGGAGGAGGTGCGATAAAAAAAATCGAAACTCCAGACAGATGTAAAAGATTCAAAGTAATGCAGCTCTGTATTCATTTTTATGGGCCGTACCGTATGTAATGCAAAAGTGGGCAGAACTTTTTTTTTATTAACCTACAGAGGCCATTCAGATTTCACACGTTGGTGGAGTTACTCTTCCTCTATAGCAATGGTTCTCAACCTGGGGGTTGAATGATGATTTTCCAGAGGTCACTGAATCATGGGCTGTTCCTGAAGCCCGCACCACTGTCCCAGCCTTTCCGCAGCCGCCCAGCAGGGCTGTTCCTGGAGCCCACGGCCGCCCACTCAGCCTCTTCGCAGCCACCAATTCAGTTCACGGGATAGGTGGGGGTCAGAGACCAGAGGTCAGCTGACTGGTGAGGAATGTGAAATGTGAGGGGCTGGAGAAGACCCAATCTCCTGATTTCGGCATAGGTGTCACTGCTGCGAGACACCACAGAGCTGGAGACACAGTGAAGCCAAAGATACAGTAAGTAACACTACCTGTGATTAGAGTTGCCATTAAAAGTCCCCACTACAGTTCTCAGATCAGCAGATGACCTTCATCAAGAGCACCTAAGTTGGCTGATCAGAACTCTCCCCAGCACTGCCACTGATCCCAACTCCCCGCCACCAGCACTGCCACTCATCCCAACTCCCCGCCACCAGCACTGCCACTCATCCCACCCCGCCACCAGCACTGCCACTCATCCCACCCCGCCACCAGCACTGCCACTCATCCCAACTCCCCGTCAGCACTGACACTCATCCCACCCCGCCACCAGCACTGCCACTCATCCCACCCCGCCACCAGCACTGCCACTCATCCCAACTCCCCGCCAGCACTGCCACTCATCCCAACTCCCCACCAGCACTGCCACTCATCCCAACTCCCCGCCAGCACTGCCACTCATCCCAACTCCCCGCCACCAGCACTGACACTCATCCCAACTCCCCGCCACCAGCACTGACACTCATCCCAACTCCCCGCCAGCACTGACACTCATCCCAACTCCCCGCCAGCACTGACACTCATCCCAACTCCCTGCCAGCACTGACACTCATCCCAACTAACCGTCAGCACTGCCACTCATCCCACCCCGCCACCAGCACTGTCACTCATCCCAACTCCCCACCAGCCTTGCCACTCATCCCAACTCCCCGCCAGTACTGCCACTCATTCCAACTCCCCGCCAGCACTGCCACTCATCCCAACTCCCCGCCAGCACTGCCACTCATCCCAACTCCCCGCCAGCACTGCCACTCATCCCAACTCCCCGCCACCAGCACTTCCATTGGTCCCACCCCCCGCCAGCACTGCCACTCATCCCATCTCCCCCCCACCCCCCCCCACCAAGGAGTAAGAGAAGGAATAAAAATAGAGAATACATGGAAGGGAGAGGAAAAGATGGAGAGGAACAAAGAAAAAGGGAGAGAAAGAATAAGAGAAAGAACAAGAGAGATGGCTAGAGAGAGGGATGGGGGAAAAAATAAGAAATTAGGATAGAGAGAGATAAAAGAGAAAGAAAGGAGAACAAAGATAAAGAGTGGTACATCCTAAAATATACCATAAGGGGATTGAATACTGTACGAGTGGAAGTGACTCAGGGAGCGCTAAATGTCCGTGAGTTAGGGGCGAAAATTACTTGTCTTGCCTTGGGTGCTTACCTTTAGGAGTCCCCCCAACTTGGGAAATTTTATCAAGGGCTCACAACACTAGTAAGGTTGAGAACCACTGCTCTATAGTAACTCAGCCCCGTACACACGATCGGACTTTCCGACAGGGAAAAGTTGGATGTGAGGTCGTTGGCGCACAATTCGACCGTGTGTATGCTCCATCGGACAATTGTTGTCGGACTTTCCACCAACAAATGTTGGATGGCAGGTTTTCAAATTTTCCGCGGACAAATGTGTGTTGTCGGACTTTCCGATCGTGTGTACGCAAGTCCGTCGGACAAAAGTCCAAAGTACAATCATGCATGCTCGGAAGCAGAAGCGGTCGGTCTTGTAAACTAGCGCTCGTAATGGAGAATTAACATTCGTGACGCGACAAATTATGAAATCTCCAAATGCAGCGCACAATTCTCTTCTTCTTTAATGGGATAATAATGAAGCTGCTTTGCTGGTGATACTGATGGAGTTATTGCAAACAAATTTTCAAAGGCTTTTTTTTTCTAGTGATATCAAGAATAATATTATTTCTTTCTTTTTTGGGGGGGGGGGCAAGTTACCACAACACCATTATCCCGTAGTTTTTAAGATCAAAGATACAACTATGTTGGTGTCCCTTGTTAATTTTATATTGTATTTTTTAAAATGTAACTGCCGACTCCCAAACTATCATTTGAAGTAAAACACATAGCCAAGTATTATTCTACACATTTTTTTTATTGTGCATTAAAAAAAAAAAATAAATTAGACATGATATCTGCCAATAGAAAATAACCAAAAAAGTGCATTCTATGCATCCAAAAATATAGAAAATTTACCAAATTAAATCATTATTATTCAACCAAAAGAATAACGTCAAAGCAATAACTCCAAGACCAAAAATAAATAACACGTTATCTCCTCCGATTCCGTAACATGTCTGGTCGACGAACGGCCGTTCAGAAACGAACTGCAAAGCACAAAATGAAAAGCGATAAATGAAAAACGCGAAAAGAAAAGCGCGAATCAACACTCACCAAACTTCTACTAACACGAAATTAGCAGAAGGAGCCCAGAGGGTGGCGCTAAAGAGCTGAAAAACAACGTAGTACGTCACTACGTTCGTAATTGTTGGCCAACATTTGTGTGACCGTGTGTATGCAAGAGAAGTTTGGGCCAACGCCCTTCGGACAAAAGTCCACGGTTTTATTGGCGGAAAGTCCGATCGTGTGTACGAGGCTTTCTTCTTCTACTTTTTCATTGTAGGTAAATAATATATTTCAAGCAGAAGCAACGTGTCACTTTTGAGTTCTTGATGAAGGAGGGGTGCAGGCTGTTTGACACCAACAGAAGGCTACAGAATGTATATGGGGGTGACACCATTGATACGTTACATAGTAGGTGAGGTTGAAAAAAGACACAAGTCCATCAAGTCCAACCTGTGTGTGTGATTATATGTCAGTATTACATTGTATATCCCTGTATGTTGCGGTCGTTCAGGTGCTTATCTAATGGTTTTTTGAAACTATCGATTCCCCCCGCTGAGACCACCGCCTGTGGAAGGGAATTCCACATCCTTGCCGCTCTTACAGCAAAAAGAACCCTCTACGTAGTTTAAGGTTAAACCTCTTTTTTTCTAATTTTAGTGAGTGGCCACGTGCCTTATTAAATTCCCTTCCGCGAAAAAGTTGTATCCCTATTGTGGGGTCACCAGTACGGTATTTATATATTGAAATCATATCCCCTCTCAAGCGTCTCTTCTCCAGAGAGAATAAGTTCAGTGCTCACAACCTTTCCTCATAACTAATATCCTCCAGACCCTTTATTAGCTTTGTTGCCCTTCTTTATAATCGCTCCATTTCCAGTACATCCTTCCTGAGGACTGGTGCCCAGAACTGGACAGCATACTCCAGGTGAGGCCAGACCAGAGTCTTGTAGAGCGGGAGAATTATCGTTTTATCTCTGGAGCTGATCCCCTTTTTAATGCCAATATTCTGTATGGTGACAAGAGTCGCCAGTGACAAGACATTTCTCTTGTTAATAGTGTCATCTCCATTCTGTAGCCTTCTGTGGATGTCGGACAGCCCGCACCCCTCCTTCGTCAGGATATCAATGACGGCACATTGCTTCTGCTTGGAATCCATTATTTATCAGCAATAAAAAAGAAGAAGAGGCAGAGTTACCCCACCAACATGTAAAATTTAGAAGACCTATATAAGTTAACCTCTTGCCGACCAGCCGTCGTCGTTATACAGCGGCAGGTCGACTCTCCTGCATAAACCGCCGTAGGTTTACGGCGGTCTGTGCAAGGAGAATAGCGGGCTCCCGCAGCGTGCCCGTGCGTCCTGCGAACTCAATGTCCACCCACGATCGCGGTGTACAGAGGCAGAACGGGGAACTGCCTATGTGAACAAGGCGATTCGCCGTTCTGCCTAATGACATGTCAGAGATCTTCTGTTCCCAGTGATCGGGAACAGTGATCTCTGTCATGTTCCAGTGAGCCCATCCCCCCCTACAGTTAGAACACACCCAGGGAACACACTTAACCCCTTGATCGCCTCCCCTAGTGTTAACCCCTCCCCTGCCAGTGTCATTTTTACATTGATCAGGGCATTTGTATAGCATTGATCACTGTAATAATGTCACCGGTCCCCAAAAAGTGTTACTTAGGGTCAGATTTGTCCGCTGCAATGTCGCAGTCCTGCTAAAAATCACAGATCGCCGCCATTAACAGTAAAAACAATTTAAAAAAAATAAACGTTCCTAAATCTATCCCGTTGTTTGTAGACGCCTATTGCAATTTTTTTCCCCAAAAATATGTAGAATACATATCGACCTAAAACTGATAAATACATTTGTTTATTTATATAATTTTTTTGGGATATGTATTATAGCAGAAAGTAAAATTTTCACTATTTTTTTGTTTATAGCGCAAAAAAAAAAAAAAAAAAAAAACGCAGAGGTGATCAAATACCACCAAAAGCAAGCTCTATTTGTGGGTAAAAAAAAAGGACAATTTTGTTTGGGTACAGCATTGCACGACCGCGCAATTGTCAGTTAAAGCGCGGCAAAAAATGGCCTGGTCACTAAGGGGGCAAATCCTTCCGGGGCTGAAGTGGTTAAAGCGGAGTTCCGCCCATTTTCTGCACTTCCTCTCTATGGTATGCATTTCGCTCATCCCTTTCCCAATGCAATTTTTTTTTTCTAATTGGAAATACCTTTTCGCCTAGGCGATTACGTCACTAGGTGATTCACAAGGGTTCCTGAGATAGAGGCATCATGTATCCCAGGAGCCCTTGAGAATGGCCTACTGCCAAAAATCTTGCGTTGGCAACCTGTCAGCATGAAGGAGAGCCGCGCAGTGCCATTACTGCGCATGCGTGAGATCGGGAGGTGCATGCTGGGTAGTCAGCTGCACGTAAATCCCGGAAATGAAGACAGGAGGGCTTCAGATGCCCACAGCTAAAATCATAGCTCCCAACTGTCCCTAATTTCGAGGGACTGTCCCTGATTTGGAGCAATGTCCCTCTGTCCCTCGTTCCTCCTCATTTGTCCCTCATTTTGGTCTGATCCATATAGTTGTATATAAAATGCACTTTTTATCTTTCAAAAAGTGTTTTCCAGTGCTAAACCTTTCATCCTACCTTTGTTAAAAAAAAAAAAAAAAACCTTTCATCCGATTTCTAAATTGCTGCATTTGAAAATTTAAAAACCAATATCAAGGAATAGTAGTGGTAAAAAAAAAGGCCCTTGTGGACTTAATTAACCATTTTTTTGAGTTAATTCTCCTTTAAGGGGGCGTGACAGGGGGCGTGGCCTATGCCTGCATACATGCGTCCCTCATTCCCATCTCAAAATGTTGGGAGGTATGGCTAAAATGGAACCTGCCTGCTTCCGAGATCTGTAAGTAAAAAACGATTTTTCAAGAAAGTAAAGGTGCACATAAGACGTATTGCAAATGTTAACCACTTCCATACCGGGCCTATTCTGACACTCCTCTCCTACATGTAAATATCATCATTTTTTTGCTAGAAAATTACTCAGAACCCCCAAACATTATATATGGGTTTTTTAGCAGACACCCTAAGGAATAAATTGGCGGTCATTCCAACTTTTTATCTTGCACGGTATTTGCGCAACAATTTTTCAAACGCGTTTTTTTGGGAAATTAATGAATTAAAAAATAACAAAACAGTAAAGTTAGCACAATTTTTTTGTATAATGTGAAAGATGATGTTACGCCGAGTAAATAGATACCCAACATGTCACGCTTTAAAATTGCGCACACTCAAGGAATGGCGCCAAAATCTCCATAGGCGACGCTTTAAATTTTTTTACAGGTTACCAGTTTAGAGTTACAGAGGGGGTCTAATGCTAGAATTGTTGCTCGCGCTCTAACGCACGTGGCGATACCTCACATGTGTGGTTTGAACGGCGTTTACATATGTGGGTGGGACTTACGTGTGCGTTCACTTCTGAAGGCGAGCTACCAGGGACCGGGGCGTTTAAAATTTTTTTTTTTAATTGTTTATTTTACTTAATTTTTTTTATTTCTTACACTTTCTCTTCTACTTTTTTTTTTTTTTGATCACTTTTATTCCTATTACAAGGAATGTAAACATCCCTTGTAATAGGAATGGTGTGTGACAGGTCCTCTTTATGGAGAGATGCGGGGACAAAAAGACCTCAGATCTCTCCTCCAGGCTGGAAAGCATGAGATAAAAAAAAAAAATTCACGATCTCATAATTACCAGCCGCGATCGCGGCTTTGTTTACTATCGCTGGCCCGGATGTGACGTCATAACGCCGCGCCCAGGCCTCTGACGGTCATAGAGATGACTGGTGACCATCTGGTCACCGGAAATCTCTATGGTTGTCATCCGGTGGTGGCCAATTCTTTCTTCGGGTCCCCAATGGCACGGGAGAGCCCAGAGAAGCACCGGATGGCGGTGGGAGAATTCCGTTTGCGTCGCCTGTAAGAACGATAAATCGTGGAACTGCCGCTATGATTGTACTTATGGTGCACAGAATCACCGGCTGAAAACCAGGATATCTGAATGATGCCTGTAGCTGCACCCATCATTCAGATATTCCCATTGAAAGTCAAAGACGTCATATGACGCCCTTGGGCGGGAAGTGGTTGAATAAAAAAATTTGAGGGGACTGGAACTCCGCTTTAAAAAGTTATGCCCACTTTTCCCATTAGAGTCTATATTTGTTTAACCTCTTTCCGACCAGCTGCCGCAGTTTTACTGTTGCAGAATGGCACGGCGGGGCAAAACAATGTTACTTTACATCGATGCGCCTTTTTGGCCACTAGGGGCGCAGCATGTGCCCGGAGCCAATGCGAGTGCCCGGTGGGCCCGATGACTGCCGGGCTCCCACGATCGCTTGCGACAGTTTACACACACAGATCCCGGTTCTCTCAGGGGAGGGGAGACCGATCATGTGTTCATACTATGTATGAACACCGATCTCTCTCTCCTCCTAGACAGTCCCATCCCCCCCTACAGTTAGAACACACTAGGAATGACCTAGGGATTAACCCCTTGATCGCGCCTTAGTGTTAACCCCTTCCCTGCCAGTGACATTTATACAGTAATTAGTACCACCGAATATGTAGCACACGGACTGCAGGGATCAGTACAGCTTCCCCTTACTACAGATTTCCCACTCCTCAGTACAGATCTCCTGCCAACTAGTACAACTCCCCCTAGTACAGACCCCATCAGTACAGTTCCCCCAGTACAGATTTCTCCACCCCCACCAGTAGAGTTACCCTAATACAGATCTCCCCCTCTCCATCAGTACAACTCCCCCACTACAGGTCCCCCCCAGTACAGATCTCCCCCTCCCCACCAGTGCAGCCCCCCCTATCCACATGTACAGCCCCCCCCCCGCTACAGGTCCCCCTAAAAAAAAAGTGTCCCCCCAGTACAGATCTCCCCCTCCCCATCAGTACAACTCCCCCATTACAGGCCTCTCCACCAGTACAGCTCCCCCGTCTCCACATGTACAGCTCCCCCCACTACAGGTCCCCCTAAAAGAACAGTCCCCCCCAGTACGGATCTCCCCCTCCCCATCAGTACAACTCCCCCATTACAGGCCTCTCTCCCCTCCACATGTACAGCTCCCCCCTATACAGGTCCCCTAAAAGAACAGTCCCCCCCAGTATGGATCCCCCCCCCCATCATCTCCTGCCAACTAGTACAACTCCCCCTAGTACAGACCCCATCAGTACAGTTCCCCCAGTACAGATTTCTCCACCCCCACCAGTACAGTTACCCTAATACAGATCTCCCCCTCTCCATCAGTACAACTCCCCCACTACAGGTCCCCCCCAGTACAGATCTCCCCCTCCCCATCAGTTCAACTCCCCCATTACAGGCCTCTCCCCCCTCTCCACATGTACAGCTCCCCCCTATACAGGTCCCCCAAAAGAACAGTCCCCCCCCTCAGTACAGATCTCACCCTCCCCATCAGTACAACTCCCCTATTACAGGCCTCCCCACCAGTGCAGCCCCCCTCTCCACATGTACAGCTCCCCCCACTTCAGGCCCCCCTAAAAGAACACTGCCCCCAGTACAGATCACCCCCTCTCCACATGTACAGCTCCCCCACTACAGGTCCCCCTAACAGAACAGCTTCCCCCCAGTACAGAACCTCCCTTTCCCTTACAGTAAGCTCCCCCAGTACTTATAGACCCCTCCCCCCACCAGTACAGCACCCCCCCCCCCAGTACAGATCTCCACCCCATCCTACTTGTACAGCCTCCTATGTGAGCTGGATCCCCATATCCATGATTCAATCAGTGTTCCGCCTATCACACAAGCCGGTGTAGGAGGCGGGACCTTGTTTCAGCGCCGCCGAACACACACAGACCCAGCTTCATGACACACAGCGGGAGATGCCCACTGTGTGTGTGATCCAGGCAATGGTCAATGCACATTCATGGGCACAGTAAAGCTGCATTTGATGGACACAGTGAGGCTGCATTGATGCTCAGTGTCCCACTGCCTGTCCTACTGTCACTCCACCACACCTACTTTTGAGTGACCTCCTGTGTTCTGTAAGCATCCAAGTTCCACAGGGATCCCACTATGGAACATACATACTTACATTGGTCCAAGCAGGGCTGCTGATAAGGCAGTACAGCTGGCCCTCCAGTACCAGCCAGCATGGGGACTGCCAAGCAGGAGGGCCAGCTGTACTGCCTTGTGACTCTTGTGGGTCTCCCTGCAGTGCTGCCGGCTTTCTCCTTCCGGCTGTGCTGCAGGGGGATCAATTCTCCTATCTTTGCCCCCTTCCACCTGCTGTCCAGGCTCCCCTGTGTGCCTCCCACCCCCACCCCACCCCCATCCCTCGCAGTGCTGCTGACTTATCTTCCTCTTACTCCCACTGAGAGCAGCAGCTGTGGGCAGACAAGGGGATTGTTTCAGGATGGAGAGCAGGGGGCCAGTAAATATGTCACATTTCCGGACCTTCCTTTCCTGAATAAACAAAGTGAGCGATCAGTACTGATCGCTCCTGTGTCCATTCATCCCCGAAGCATAGTAAACAGTGAATAAACAGGAGCCTCTGTACAGAGTTTTCCTAATCATTCATCTGTGGAGCTGAGGCTGCATGACGAGCGATTGATTAATCTATGTCCTCAGTCCCTTTCTCTGTCTCAAATGTGAGACATCAAGGGTCTGTTTAGACACCTGATATTTCACAAAATCACCCACAACATGGCAGTTAAAAAAAAAAAAATTAAAAAATAAAATAAATCTACAATTCTGAAAAATATTTAAGAAAAAATTAAGGGCTTGTTCACATGTGCTGTGCTCTCTGAAGAGCAGTCAGTATTTGGATTGCTCTTCAGAGAGCATTTGACAGGTGGTGAGCATTGACATGCTTTCACCCCACACTTATGCACTGCAACTGTGTGATTTGCATTATAGTGAAAACATTATTTGATATTTTCGGGGGGGGGGGGGGGATGTCAGGTAGGCTGTATGGGGCCCCATGATTTTTAACAGCACCTCTTTCATTGGAGAAATTGTCATTATGGTGAAGTTTACAGAAGAGGCTTAGGGAACCGACATTCCGGTGAAGTTTACAGAAGAGGCTTAGGGAACCGACATTCCGGTGAAGTTTATGGAAGAGGCTTAGGGAACCGACATTCTGGTGAAGTTTATGGAAGAGGCTTAGGGAACCGACATTCCGGTGAAGTTTATGGAAGAGGCTTAGGAAACCGACATTCTGGTCAGGTCTGCAGAAGAGGCTTAGGAAACCGACATTCTGGTGAAGTCTAGGGAAGAGGCTTTGGAAATTGACATTCTGGTGAAGTTTACGGAAGAGGCTTAGGAAACTGACATTCTGGTGTAGTCTAGGGAAAAGGCTTTAGGAAACCGACATTCTGGTGAAGTTTATTTATTTATTTATTTTATTTATTTCAGGTACTTATATAGCGCCGTCAATTTACGCAGCGCTTTACATATACATTGTACATTCACATCAGTCCCTACCCTCAAGGAGCTTACAATCTAATGTCCCTAACTCACATTCATACATACTAGGGACAATTTAGACAGGATCCAATTAACCTACCAGCATGTCTTTGGAGTGTGGGAGGAAACCGGAGTACCCGGGGGAAACCCACGCAGGCACAGGGAGAACATGCAAACTCCAAGCAGGTAGTGTCGTGGTTGGGATTCAAACCAGTGACCCTTCTTACTGCTAGGCGAGAGTGCTACCCACTACACCACTGTGCTTGCGGAAGAGGCTTAGGAAACCAACATTCCGATGAAGTTTGCAGAAGAGGCTTAGGAAACTGACATTCCAGTAAAGTTGGCTAATTGGTGGCTTTGACTGACCTCTCATCTTGGCCCTCTACAGTCCAGAGACCAATGATCACATCATTTTTTTTTTCTTTTATGGGACATCTGACATTGTAGGGAGCCCAAAGTTCCAGCAGCAAAGGCATTTCAGTGCATATTGTTCTCCACTGTGCTGTGCAGGGAAGACAACTATTTCATTGGAGAAATTGGTGCTCAAGGTTCCCTCCAGTACTGATCACATGACTCTATCCTAAAGCACTGGTCACATCTCTGCAGCAGGGGCTTAGGAAACCAACTATCCGGTGATGTCTACGGAAGAGGCTTAGGGAACCGACATTCTGGTGATGTTTACGGAAGAGGCTTAGAAAACCGACAATCCAGTGAAGCCTACGGAAGAGGCTTAGGAACCTGACATTCCGGTGAAGTTTACGGAAGAGGCTTAGGAAACTGACATTCCGGTGAAGTTTACGGAAGAGGCTTAGGAAACTGACATTCTGGTAAGGTTTACAGAAGAGGCTTAGGGAACCGACATTCCAGTGAAATTTACAGAAGAGGCTTAGGAAACCGACATTCCGGTGAAGTTTGCAGAAGAGGTTTAGGAAACTGACATTCCGGTGAAGTTTACGGAAGAGGCTTAGGAAACTGACATTCCGGTGAAGTTTACGGAAGAGGCTTAGGAAACTGACATTCCGGTGAAGTTTACGGAAGAGGCTTAGGGAACCGACATTCCGATGAAGTTTGCAGAAGGGGCTTAGGGAACCGACATTCCGGTGAAGTTTACGGAAGAGGCTTAGGAAACTGACATTCTGGTAAGGTTTACAGAAGAGGCTTAGGGAACCGACATTCCGGTGAAGTTTATGGAAGAGGCTTAGGAAGCCGACATTCCGGTGAAGTTTGCAGAAGAGGCTTAGGAAACTGACATTCTGGTGAAATCTAGGGAAGAGGCTTTGGAAATTGACATTCTGGTGAAGTTTATGGAAGAGGCTTAGGAAACTGATATTCCAGTGAAATTTACAGAAGAGGCTTAGGAAACCGACATTCCGGTGAAGTTTGCAGAAGAGGTTTAGGAAACTGACATTCCGGTGAAGTTTACGGAAGAGGCTTAGGAAACTGACATTCCGGTGAAGTTTACGGAAGAGGCTTAGGAAACTGACATTCCGGTGAAGTTTACGGAAGAGGCTTAGGAAACTGACATTCCGGTGAAGTTTACGGAAGAGGCTTAGGAAACCGACATTCCGGTGAAGTTTACGGAAGAGGCTTAGGAAACCGACATTCCGATGAAGTTTGCAGAAGGGGCTTAGGAAACCGACATTCCAGTGAAGATTGCAGAAGAGGCTTAGGAAACTGACATTCCGGTAAAGTTGGCCAATTGGTGGCTTTGACTGACCTCTCATCTTGACCCTCTACAGTTTAGAGACCAATGATCACATTTTTTTTTTTTTTTAATGGGACATCTGGCATTGTAGGGAGCCCAATGTTCCAGCAGCAAAAGCATTTCAGTGCTTATTGTTCTCCACTGTGCTGTGGAGGGAAGACAGTTGGGAGGAAGGGGTCGAGATTCTGGCACAGCTTCACTTTAAGATTCAAGAGCCTCCATTCTTTTAACGAACAACTGAGGTCTTGAGGGACTACAAAAGATAGAATACTTTATTTGTGGCGGGTCTTAAAACTTGCTGCTACAGTTATTTAAACTTTATCTTCCCTCGTTGAAGTGCTGACTGCCTGCACTGGCAGAGATTCTCATTTAGCAGTAAACAATGTACCCGGGTAATGGCAGATCTGAGGATTGCGTTGGGAAATGTTTCTCTCCACGTACACACTCGGCTGATTGTCAGCTCTTTCTGGCTGCGTGTCAGCTGCTTTTTTTGTCCTGCTCTAAGCATCGGGAGCCAATCAAGGGCCACAGGTGTGGAACGCAAGTGTCACAGAGGGGCCACTAAGCCAAATTCATGAGCTTAAACGCTACTTGCTAAATAGACAAAAGTCTAATGGCTCCGGCATGAGGACGGTCAGCAGTTCTCATCCTCTAACTTTGTGTCATAACACAAAATATGAAGGTCAGGACTTTCTACGGATGATGATGATGATGATTGCCTCTCACAAACCAACAAACTTTAATGAGACTCTTCCTGGGAAGAACAGAAGAATTGTCATTAATTGTATGCGAAGCCCAAAATGACGATGGTGGCCTCTTGTACGGTTTCTGAGCACCCTGGAAGTTGAGACAGGGTCTACAGGGGAATGGAAAGGCACAGGTGCTAGGTCGCCAACACTGTGGGCTGGAAGTGGAACTTGAGGGCACTGGTGCTTAGTGAGCAAAAGTACAGCTGGTGGTACACTGAGAATGTGCCCAGTTCAGATAATGGTGGAGTTGGGTCCTAAGCCCGGTTTGGTAACAGCTAAGCGGGAATCAGGCAGGCATCAGAGACAGGCAAAGGTTGGCAATGAGCGGGCAGCGAGGTATGAAGTAATACTCTAGCAAAAAATACAGATTTTTGACAAGTAAACAAAAAGTGTCAGAAACGGCACCACACATGTGAGGTATTGTCACGAACGTCAGAGCGAGAGTAATAATTCTAGCACTGGACCTCCTCTGTAACTCTAAACTGGTAATCTGTAAAGGCGTTTAAAGCGTCACCTATGGAGAATTTTAACCACTTTAGCCCCGGAAGAATTGGCTGCTCAATGACCAGGGCCATTTTTTGCGATACAGCACTGCGTCGCTTTAACTGACAATTGCGCGGTTGTGTGACCTTGCACCCAAACAAAATTGATGTCCTTTTTTTCCCACAAATAGAGCTTTCTTTTGGTGGTATTTGATCACCTCTGCGGTTTTTATTTTTTGCATTATAATCAAAAAAAGAGCGACAATTTTGAAAAAAACACAAAGGGGGTTATTTACTAAAGGAAAATCCACTTTGCACTGAAAGTGCACTTGGAAGTGAAGTCGCTGTAGATCCGAGGGGGACATGCAAGGAAAATAAAAAAACAGCATTTTAGCTTGTACATGATTGGATGATAAAATCAGCAGAGCTTCCCCTCATTTCAGATCTACCCCTCAGATTTACAAGGACTTTCAAGTGCACTTGCAGTGCAAAGTGGATTTGCCTTTCGTAAATAACTCCCAATATTTTGTACGTTTGCTGTAATAAATAGCCCCAATTTTTTATTTTTTTTTTAAAAAGCTAAATTTGTCCTCAGTTTAGGCCGATATGTATTCTTCTACATATTTTAAAAATCGCAAAAAGTGTATATTGATTGGTATAGCATCTACAAAATAGGGGATAGATTTATGGCATTTTTATCATTTTTTTTTTTTTTTTTACTAGTAATGGCGGCGATCTGCGATTTTTATCGAGACTGCGACATTATGGCGGACACATCGGACACTTTTGACACATTTTTGGGTCGATTGACAATTATACAGCGATCAGTGCTATAAAAATGCACTGATTACTGTATAAATGTCACTGGCAGGGAAGGGGTTAACACTAGCCGGCGATCAAGGGGTTAACCGTGTTCACGATCTGTCTCTCCTCTCAGAACTGGGATGTGTGTGTTCTGCCTCTCGTGCCCGCGATCGCTAGGCACGAGCATCCCCCCCCCCCCCTTCCAGCGCGCACGCCTGCTATCCCGCTTAAAGGGACCGACGTATAGCTACGACGGTTCGTGGGATCGTGCCGACCTGCCGCAATATAATGACGGCGGCTGGTCGGCAAGTGGTTGAGCACCGTAGTTTGTCGCCATTCCGCGGGCAGACGCAATTTTAAAGCATGACATGTCTACGTATCTATTTACTTGGCGTAACATCCTCCTTCACATTATACATAAACAATAAAAGTAAACATTGTGTTTTGTTTTTTTTTTGATTCATTAAAGTGTATTAGATCATGTGACCACTTCCCATGGGTTCTGCCAAACTGAGTTCAGCCTGGCAGTTGGACGCACTTTTTTTTGGCGCAGTTTAATAATGTGACTTGCTGATATGAGCCCAATTGATCCCTGTGAAGTGTGAAGTAAAGTGTGAATTCTAATGATGGGTTTACTTTAAGACGGGCAATGAGGCTGATTGCACACGTCACATGCAGCGAGCGCATTCACCGCAACCAGAGTGATGGCGCCACATGCGCAGGTCACGGCTCAGTCAATGTTCTGTTTTCAGCATGCTCAGCAAACAAGGCAAAAACCCACATCTGCTGTCTCTGTAGACTTGTAATATCAATCAGAGTCCTGCTTGTGGTTAGGTTGTAGGCAACTAAGTGCAAACGTGACCTCAGAAGGGCGAGAAGTAGGAAGACCTTGTACTAACAACCTTCATTGCCATAGTCTTACCTCCACTTTTCTGTGCAAGGTTTTTAAATATGACTGTGCAGTCCAACAGGTAACTTAGTCATACCTTCAGTATTAGTATACAGTATCTCACAAAAGTCAGTACACCCCTCACATTTTTGTAAATATTTTCTTCTATCTTTTCATGTGACAACACTGAAGAAATGACACTTTCCTACAATGTAAAGTAGTGAGTGTACAGCTTGTATAACAGTGTAAATTTGCTGTCCCCTCAAAATAACTCAACACACAGCCATTAATGTCTAAACCGCTGGCAACAAAAGTGAGTACATCCCTAAGTGAAAATGTCCAAATTGGGCCCAAAGTGTCAATATTTTGTGTGGCCACCATTATTTTCCAGCACTGCCTTAACCCTCTTGGGCATGGAGGTCACCAGAGCTTCACAGGTTGTCACTGGAGTCCTCTTCCCCTCCTCCATGACGACATCACGGAGCTGGTGGATGTTAGAGACCTTGCGCTCCTCCACCTTCCATTTGAGGATGCCCCACAGATGATCAATAGGGTTTAGGTCTGGAGACATGCTTGGCCAGTCTAGCATCTTTACCCTCAGCTTCTTTAGCAAGGCAGTGGTCGTCTTGGAGATGTGTTTTGGGGTCGTTATCATGTTGGAATACTGCCCTGCGGCCCAGTCTCTGAAGGGAGGGGATCATGCTCTGCTTCAGTATGTCACAGTACATGTTGGCATTCATGGTTCCCTCAATGAACTGTAGCTCTCCAGTGCCGGCAGCACTCATACAGCCCCAGACCATGACACTCCCACCACCATGCTTGACTGTAGACAAGACACACTTGTCTTTGTACTCCTCACCTGGTTGCCGCCACAAACGCTTGTCACCATCTGAACCAAATAAGTTTATCTTGGTCTCATCAGACCACAGGACATGGTTCCAGTAATCCATGTCCTTAGTCTGCTTGTCTTCAGCAAACTGTTTGCATCATCTTTAGAAGAGGCTTCCTTCTGGGATGACAGCCATGCAGGAGGAACTTAACTGGCCTGCACAGAGTACTGACTTCAACCCGATAGAACACCTTTAGAATGAATTAGAGCAGAGACTGTGAGCCAGGCCTTCTCGTCCAAAATCAGTGCCTGACCTCACAAATGCGCTTCTGGAAGAATGGTCAAACATTCCCATAGACACACTCCTAAACCTTATGGACAGCCTTCCCAGAAGAGTTGAAGCTGTTATAGCTGCAAAGGGCGGAGCCAACTCAATATTGAACCCTCCGGACTAAGACTGGGATGCCATTAAAGTTCATGTGCGTGTAAAGGCAGGCGTCCCAATACTTTTGGTAATGTAATGTATATTCTAAACATCCTTTGCTGCTGCAGCCGTGAGCTTGGCATTCATCTTTGCAGCTGAGTTTCTTCACCCGTTGTTGGGCTGCCCTGACTCCTCCCCCAACCTCCCTCTCAGACAAATACAATACATATATATATTTATTTTAAATAAAGAAAGCTTTATTTATGCTGCATTGCAACACATCTGGAATTCTCACCTAGGCGAGAATGTCTCCCCAGCCCCTGCGCATGTACAGATGTGCCACCGGCACACGCACAACCAAGGAGGTCTGGAAACCTCCCTGTCTGCGCATGCGCGGCAATCCACCTGCACGTGCACAGATGTGCTGATAGGCTCTGCCAGAGCACCCAAAGGCTGGACAAAGCCCGTGGGTACATCTGTGCATGTGCCATAATGCATACCTCACAACTTTTTAAGATGAGAATGAGGGACACCTATCAGCTAAAGCATGCAGGCATAGGACACACCCCTTGCCACGCCCCCTTAAAGGAGAATTGTACAAAAAAAACAAAGTTGGTCAAACCCACAAGTGCTTTTTTAACTACTACTATTCCTTTATATTGGGTTTGAAATGTACAAATGCAGCAATTTAGAAATCAGATGACAGTTTTAGAGCTGAAAAACACCTTTAGATAGATAAAAAGTGCTTTTTATACACATTTATATAGATCAGACCAAATCGAGGGACAAATGAGGAGGAATGAGGGACAGAGGGACATTGTTCCAAATCAGGGACAGTCCCTCGAAATCAGGGACAGTTGGGAGCTATGCATAATGATGGTGTCCAAGGGGGGGTGGAGCCACCTGGGAGACTGACTTCATTTCCGGCAAATATACAATTTAAAGTAAAAGTGACCCAGGAGGTTCGGGAGCCACTCACTGTACTGTGGGGTTCAGCTTATCAAGCACTTTCTGAATAAATCCCTTATGCTTTTATTAAGAGTACCTGTTACCCGCCCATGCAAAAATTGTAACTACTGCCATTTTATTCTCCAGGGTCTCTACTTTCAGAAAATATATTTATCCACCAATGCTACATTGTATTTTCTTCATGCACTTAGTCCCAGTTCACACCGCTGCGACTTGTCATACGATTTTACAGTTCCAAGTCACACCCTACTGTTGGCCATGGAACTGTTCCAATCAGGGGAGACTCCGACTTTAGCGGTACCGCACAGATTTGAAAAAAAAGGTTCCTGCGCTATTTTTTGCGATTTCAGGTGCCACTTGGATAGACATCTGTGCATGAAGTCACACAGTTGTCAGGCAGGTCACCCCTGAAATCGCACTGACCTGCGGCTTTGAAATCGTGCTACTTCAAGCGAAGTAGCACGATTTCAAAGTCGCATTCAGCGTGAACAGGGGGCTTAACCTATCACTCTACCACGTTCCCCTTTGTCTATGGGTACCTGGATCGGTTTATTCTTTTAGATCTTGAAAACAGAAGGAAGACATTAAGGCTTCGTTCACACCATGCAGGTGCAACAGATTTTCCTGCGCAGTCCCACGCGTCGCATGTAGGGCAGCCCATTCACTTCAACGCTGAAAACAGGTCCTTGACCCTTTTTCGAAATTGCACCGCACTGAACTGCATTGGTGCTGTGGCACCATGCGTTTTGGCTAGCGTAAATGCACATGTTAGCAGAAACATGGTGGGGTGCCATTAACAATTAATGGCACTAACGTGCATCTGCTAAATGGTAGTGCTTTCTGTGCATGTTAGGAACGCACAGGATTTTGCGCACATTACCGACACGCACAAAATGTGACGTAGGCTTAACTCAAGTCTCAGGAAAGTTTCAGGAAAGTTTCTCCTACTTTTGGGGAAGAAGCAGACTTGCAAAATTCTGTCTTGAAATTGAAGCAGCTCAGAACTTCTCTTCTGGTCCTCGAGGTCCCTCTAGTGGTGATGTGTATTAGTGCAGCAGAATAAATGCAAGCTTTACCGATTAACCCCTTCACCCCAGGAGGCGCACAGTCATTCTTTAAAAAGTTGGTTCTAGTTGCAGTCTTTTGTCCTTACCTTCTCAACCTAGAGTGACCTGAACTCTGCTGTTACTCCTGGTTCCTTTGCCATGTCGCATCCTAATATAAGAGACATTGTGTAGAATAGATTCAGTTCCAAACTTTTCGTGATTTTCTCTCATATGTAATTTATTACAATTGTAACTTTTAACTGTAATAGTGTCCCCAACCTCCTATAATTGCTCACAGTACCCTTCAGACACCCCACCCTCACAGTACCCCCCCCCCTCCCCAGCCTGCTGCAGAGCCTCCAGCCCCCCAATAATGCCCTCAACGACTAACAGTGTCCCACAGTGCCGTCCAGCCCCCGCAGTACCCTCAAGTCCTCCGCACTGCCACAGCAAAGCACCCAGCCTCCTGGAGAGTCCTCAGCCCACTAATTTGTATTCCCATACTTTTATTGTGTAAGTAAAAATATGTGAGGTTTCAGAAGAATTCACCGGGCCCTGGTCTCAGTAAGGGTGGAAAACACTGGTATGGCAGGGACGTAGATAAGGAGGGGAGATAGGGGGGTCCAAACCCTCCCCCAGAGCATATGCAGCTAGTGCAGTTGGTCAAATTTAACATGTATTGCAGTGTATGTAAACTATAAATTGCTGTTTCTGTGCAAAGACTGCTAGAAAGGGTGTACAGTAGTGTGCAGAGGGTTTATCAGGAATTTATAGTGTTAACATGGTCACATCCCTTTAGCACCTGATGGATTATACACATGTAGCACTGACCCCCGAAGGAGCTGCTGATTTAAATTGGGTCTTTGCCGTTACCCCCTTACCTGTATTTCCACCATATACGGGACTTAGAGTCTGTATTAGGCCTTACGCCCACCGATGTATGGACCAGTCACTTCGTTATGTTTCCAATGCTTTATTGCGAAAGAAGTAGCAGTAAAGAGGTATAAAGGTAGTTGCAGGAGGGTTCAGATACCTTATGCAGATCACTGAGGAATTTGAGATCCTGAAGACATACACATCTTCAGTCAAGAGATCTTTGGCCACCCGGATAGGCCTCTCTCATTGACCGGAATCGCCCACGAACGAAAAGTCTCTGCCACAGACTTGAGAAGAACAAAATGGTTGCACGATCCTCTGCCACAGGATTTAGTATTAGTTGAACGATCCTAGTAAGTTACCAGGCCCTCCCGAGAGACCAGCCTTCATCCTGGCTCTCTCCAGCAAGGGTCCTCCCCTGGATCTCCTCAGCTTGGCTCGGCTTCTTCCTAACAGGCAAGACAGCCTAAGGACCACCTCTGCGGTGGTAGACCCCATGCAGGCTTCTGGGCCTACTTGTAGTCACATAGCCTCGGGCCAACCTGGCCCAGAGGCAGGAGAAAAGTCACCACATACCTTAGGCCAGGAGGGCCAGGAGGTAAGAGCGCGAAAAAATGGCGTCTGCCCCTTAAGTACCTTCTCCCAGAATTCATAGCGGTGGACCACCCCCCACTGGGTTACTTCTGAGAAAGAAGAGCACTCAATACACTTCAGCTTGTTGCTTTTCCAACACCGGCCTGTGGTGACAACGACACCTGCAGACAACAGTGTGGAACTACACTCAACACAGCCAATGCTGGAACAGAAGCTAATTTAGCCACAGATTAAATCTGAACTATATACAGAACAGATAACCCCCTAAATTTACATGCAAGCGCCTGATCAACAGGAGCAGGGCGCTACACACATGTAGAAGCTATTGGGATGTGAGCACAGGTACAATATATCTTATCTGATATAAGGGTACACTGATGGGGACACCTGATGTAAGGGGGCACTGTGTTGGGGACACCTGATGTAAGGTGCATACTGGTGGGGACCCTGATGTAAGGGAGTGCTCTGATGGGGACACCTAATGTTAGGGTGCACTGATTGGGACTCCAGATGTAAGGGGGCACACTGATGGGGACACCTAATGTAAGGGGGCACTCTTATTGGGACTCCAGATATAAGGGGACACTAATAGGGACACCTGATGTTAGGGGGCACTCTTAGGGCCCTTTCACACTGGGGCGGCGTCGGCGGTAAAACGCCGCTATTATTACCCCCCGCTAGCGGCCAAGAAAGGGTTAAATACCACAGCAAAGCGCCTCTGCAGAGGCGCTTTGCCAGCGGTATAGCCGCGCCGTCCCATTGATTTCAATGGGCAGGAGCGGTGAAGGAGCGGTATACACTCCACTCCTTCACCGCTCCGAAGATGCTGCTAGCAGGACTTTTTTTCCCGTCCTGCTAGCGCACCGCTCCAGTGTGAAAGCCCTCGGGGCTTTCACACTGGAATTAAGGCAGCGGCACTTTCGGGTAGGTTTGCAGGCGCTATTATTAGCGCAATAGCGCCTGCAAACCGCCCCAGTGTGAAAGGGCTCTTATTGGGACTCCAGATGTAAGGGGGCACACTGATGGGGACACCTGATGTAAGGGACACTCTTATTGGGACGCCTGAAGTAACAAGGCACTCTTATTTATGTTTTGCGGTGGTGCAAATCCTAAAACGACAACTGATGTCAAAAAGGCACTCTGATGGAGTCCCCAATGTAAAAAGGCACTCTGAAGGAGACATTTGATGTAAGGGGCACTCTGATGGGGACCCCTAATGTAAGGGCACTCTGATGGGGGATGCCTAATGTAAGGGGGCTCTGATGGGGACACCTGATCTAAGGGGAATTCTATGGTGACACCTGATGTAAGAGCGCACTCTGATGGGGACACCTGATGTAAAGAAGCACTCTGAAGAGGGGCGCACTGATGAGGATACCCGATGTAAAGGAGGAATCTGAATGTGACTCTGTTGTAAGGGGGCTCTGATGGGACATCCGATGTAAGTGGGGCTCTGATGGGACATCTGATGTAAGGGGGGCTCTGGTGGGACATCCGATGTAAGGGGGGCTCTGATGGGACATCCGATGTAAGGGGGGCTCTGATGGGCAATCCGATGTAAGGGGGGCTCTGATGGGCAATCCGATGTAAGGGGGGCTCTGATGGGCAATCCGATGTAAGGGGGGCTCTGCTGGGACATCCGATGTAAGGGGGGCTCTGATGGGACATCCGATGTAAGGGGGGCTCTGGTGGGACATCTGATGTAAGGGGGGCTCTGGTGGGACATCTGATGTAAGGGGGGCTCTGATGGGACATCCGATGTAAGGGGGGCTCTGATGGGACATCCGATGTAAGGGGGGCTCTGATGGAACATCCGATGTAAGGGGGGCTCTGATGGGGCATCCGATGTAAGGGGGGCTCTGGTGGGACATCCGATGTAAGGGGGGCTCTGATGGGACATCCGATGTAAGGGGGGCTCTGATGGGACATCCGATGTAAGGGGGGCTCTGCTGGGACATCCGATGTAAGGGGGGCTCTGATGGGACATCCGATGTAAGGGGGGCTCTGGTGGGACATCCGATGTAAGGGGGGCTCTGCTGGGACATCCGATGTAAGGGGGGCTCTGATAGGACATCCGATGTAAGGGGGGATCTGATGGGACATCCGATGTAAGGGGGGCTCTGCTGGGACATCCGATGTAAGGGGGGCTCTGATGGGACATCCGATGTAAGGGGGGCTCTGGTGGGACATCCGATGTAAGGGGGGCTCTGGTGGGACATCCGATGTAAGGGGGGCTCTGATGGGGCATCCGATGTAAGGGGGGCTCTGATGGGACATCCGATGTAAGGGGGGCTCTGGTGGGACATCCGATGTAAGGGGGGCTCTGATGGGACATCCGATGTAAGGGGGGCTCTGATGGGACATCCGATGTAAGGGGGGCTCTGATGGGACATCCGATGTAAGGGGGGCTCTGGTGGGACATCCGATGTAAGGGGGGCTCTGGTGGGACATCCGATGTAAGGGGGGCTCTGCTGGGACATCCGATGTAAGGGGGGCTCTGATAGGACATCCGATGTAAGGGGGGATCTGGTGGGACATCCGATGTAAGGGGGGCTCTGATGGGACATCCGATGTAAGGGGGCTCTGCTGGGACATCCGATGTAAGGGGGGCTCTGCTGGGACATCCGATGTAAGGGGGGCTCTGATGGGACATCTGATGTAAGGGGGGCTTTGTTGGGACATCCGATGTAAGGGGGGATCTGGTGGGACATCCGATGTAAGGGGGGCTCTGATAGGACATCCGATGTAAGGGGGGATCTGGTGGGACATCCGATGTAAGGGGGGCTCTGATGGGACATCCGATGTAAGGGGGGATCTGGTGGGACATCCGATGTAAGGGGGGCTCTGATGGGACATCCGATGTAAGGGGGGCTCTGCTGGGACATCCGATGTAAGGGGGGCTCTGATGGGACATCTGATGTAAGGGGGGCTTTGTTGGGGCATCCGATGTAAGGGGGGCTCTGATGGGACATCCGATGTAAGGGGGGCTCTGATGGGACATCCGATGTAAGGGGGGCTCTGATGGGACATCCGATGTAAGGGGGGCTCTGATGGGACATCCGATGTAAGGGGGGCTTTGTTGGGACATCCGATGTAAGGGGGGCTCTGTTGGGACATCCGATGTAAGGGGGGCTCTGATGGGACATCCGATGTAGGGGGGGCTCTGATGGGACATCCAATGTAAGGGGGGCTCTGATGCAAGGGGGCGCTGCGCTGTGGTAGGGACACCCGATCTAAGGGGGCTATGTCATGGTAATTGTACATTACTTTTTTTTTTTTTTTTTTACACATATATAAATACATATAAATACACATATACTAGGATCTAATTCATCGCACAAACATAAGTGTTGGACTTCTACTGGAAATTTCCACAGATGGACCTCCTTGAATTTGAATCCCCCTGACGTAGGAAGTCATTGTGTCCTCCTAGCATGCTATGCTGCACCTCTCAGCTTTGTTTGGTGTAGTAGAGCATGCTCGGTTGGCGTCCTTTGTTGCCAGGCAACGCTGTGCTGTGATCTGTACACTGGGATGGATGACGCCTTTTGACCTGGAAGTGGAAAGACAGGATTGTCTCCATTCTACTTCCATCTGTTATTCCAGCATTCTCTCATCGGATTGATCAGTAAGCGATCGATGGTTTTTATTATTATTATTATTATTTAAGGTACTTATATAGCGCTGTCAATTTCCGCAGCCCTGGTTTTGCTCTGTATCTGTGTGAATGGCCACTTCTCTGATCACTGAGGGGAAGTGTAATCAAAACTGGAGCAGACAGAATCTGGAGCAGCTGTCCACGGCAACCAATCAGTTTCTAGCTTCAGCTTGTTCAGGTAAGCTTTGAAAACGAAAGATAGAAGCTGACTGGTTGCCGTGGACAACTGCTCCAGATTCTGTCTGCTCGAGTCTTCGTGAATTCCCCTTGTTATGTGTATTTGAGTGCTGGTTGTAGAGTTGCCACCTCATCCCTTTAAACCCGATCACATATGAAGTACACAGGTTCTGGGGCTGATTTAATGCAGATGAGGCACCAAGTGAGTTTAATTACCACCTTAATCAGCCCCAGAACCTGTGTAATTAACATGTGTTCTGGTTTAAAGGAATGAGGTGGTTGCTAGGGGCAACGTCTTACAGAAGTTTATTCCCATCTGCATATGTTTATATATTTTTTTCTGCTTGATGGTGATGATGTCATGTGATTGGGGGTGGAGATTTCACATGTAATGTATATTTGTGGATGTATTTGGGTACCTTTCAGGGTTTGTTCACACCATAAAATGCATCTAAGTACACGCTTTTTTTTTTTTTTTGTTGTATCATCCTGCGCATTTCTGGCAGCCTATTTATTTCAATGGGCAGCCCTACACATGTAAAATGCGCAAAATTAGCGTCACAAAAATTGTGACGCACCAAACCGCACGGTGCTGCAGTACCATTCATTTTAGATGGTGTGAACACATGCGTGTTTGCCAGACTCGTGGTGATGCGGTTCACCACTTCCTGCCGGCCGTACGCATATATGCGGCCCTGTGTAAACAAATTACTGCGCTGAGAGCGCGCTCCCAGCGGGTACCCGTAATGAGGAGAGCCGGCAAAAATGTAATCCTTGAAGTGACGTTTATTGGTACATCAGAGTGACAATAAAGCTGACGCGTTTCGGCAATAGCCTTAGTCGTAGCGGGTACCCAATGGGTACTGGATAGCTCCCGGCGCAATACTTGCATTCGGGAGCTTTCCGATCGTGTGACAGCCAAGCACAGCGGTCACATGACCGGAGTGCCAGGAGGGGAGGGTTTAAGAATGAATGGGACCCCCACAAACATATGGCACGTGCGCTCACAGCTGCCAAAACGCATGGTGCCACAGTAGTTATTTTAACCACTTCCCGCCCGGCCTATAGCAGGATGACAGCCGGGCAGTGGTTCAGTTATCCTGACTGGGTGTCATATGATGTCCAGCAGGATAACATGCCGGCGTGCGCCCGCGTTAGGTGGTGTTGTGTGTCACTCTGACACACCGCATCTCCGATCGTGGTAAGGAGCCTCTGACGGAGGTTTCTTACCACGTGATCAGCTGTGACCAATCACAGATGATCACAGCGTGAACCAGGAAGTGCCGGTTTAAGGGCTCTCCTCAGTTCGTGTCGATAGGGAGAGCTGATCGGTGGCTCTCCCTGTCAGAGGAGGGTGTGCGCTGAAAAACAGCACATTGATTATCAGCACAGCCAGCCCCCATCAGATGTGCCACAACAATGCCAATCAGTGCCCATCAGCTGCCAGTCAGTGCCCCATCAGGAACGCCTGTCAGTGTCCATAAGGACCCTTTCACTCTGGGGCGGCGTTGGCGGTAAAGCGGCGCTATTGTAAGTGGCACTTTACCGTCGGTATTCGGCCGCTAGTGGTGCGGTTTTACCCCCGGTAGCGGCCGAGAAAGGTTTAAAAACCACCGAAAGTGCGTCTGCAGAGGCGCTTTGCCGGCGGTATAGCCGCGCTGTCCCATTGATTTCAATGGGCAGGAGCGGTATACACTCCGCTCCTTCACCGCTCCAAAGATGTTGCTTGCAGGACTTTTTTTCCCGTCCTGCCAGCGCACCGCTCCGGTGTGAAAGCCCCTCGGGTCTTTCACACTGGAATTAAGACAGCGGCACTTTCGGGTCGGTTTGCAGGCGCTATTATTAGCGCAATAGCGCCTGCAAACCGCCCCAGTCTGAAAGGGCCCTAACAGTGCCCATCAGTGCCCATCAGTAACACCTGTCAGTACCACATCATCAGCACTGCCCATCAGTGCCATCTATTAGTGCCCATCAGTGCCACCTGTCCGTGCCAGCTATCAGTACCCATGAGTTCTGCATATCAGTGCCACCTATCGGTGCCCATCAATGCTGCATATCAGTACCCATCAATTCTACATATCAGTGCCACCTCATCAGTGCCCGTCAGTGAAGGAGAAAAACAAATTTTATAAACACATTTTTAGAAACGAAGAAAAACTTTTTTTTTTTTTTTAGTTTGTTTAGCAAAAAATAAAAACCCCAGAGGTGATCAAATACCACCAAAAGAAGGCTTGCCACCCGCCGGTATGCAGCTATTGAAATCCTCTTGGTTATAAACTATAGATCTTTTTGATCTGTTCTTCATTAGCATGTACTTCATCTTCCATATGGATGGACCTATAGGAGGCGATTTTAGCCTCCTCTGTGATTTCACCAAATGATCCTTTGCTTGCCCTCTCCTATATGATTGGAGCCTTATATTCAGATCATCAAATTTATAGGTACTTTGTAACTTTGGTTTGGTCCCCTCCGTTTTCCACTCATCCAGGACAATTACATTTGAGATTGTGATAGGTTTATGTTTGGATTTATGCAGGGCTTCTTTTCCAGGGGGAACTTGGTGGAACTCAGTTCCACCACCTCTGGCTCAGACCCTTTGGTACCTACTCACCACAATCACTTGTAAACACTGAAGTCCGGTTTCTGTGTTTACAAGTAACAGCTCTGCACTCTGTGTGTAACCCCCCCCCCATGAACTCTGCACTCTGTATGTAATGCAATCCTTGTATGTAATGCCCCTTTAAGATCCTTCTACTGTTTGTGAAATATGACCACACCCACTTTTAGATGTGATTTGGAGGGTGTGTGTGTGTGGGGGGGGGGACGGGTTTTGGGGGGTCGTGGTTGAGTTCCAGCACCTATTGTTTGAGAAAAAAAGCCCTGGATTTATGTATTGAGTACTATTTGAGTCTAATAACTATGTTATTCTTCAGGAGAAGTCGGTATCAGATCAATCACTATGATCATATATACAGTTGACTAATACTGAGTTCTCCTGAAGAAGCCATCGCTATGGCGAAACATGTAGAGATGTATTCAGTCGTATCTTCCTATGTACTGTATGATCTGTTTTTGACAGGAGTATTTTGCATTTTAGGATGTCTGTCTTAATAATTTTTTTTTTTTGCTGTAAATTCTTTATTTATCAGGGTATATCATGCGGTAATACAGAATGCTCAACAATATATGTTACAAGGACAATACCTGTTATACATCTCAATAGCTCTATTATGTATCAAATTTCTTTTTGATATTTTTATATATATCTTTTGTTTGGCTGTGTTATACGCACCTTAAAAATCCCATCCCTTCTGATCTGTGGTTCCAGTAGTTCATTGTTTAGTGAGTAAAAAACAATAGACATTCTACTAAAAAAAATCCATCCTATCCGACGTTACATTAAAAATATACAACCATCGGCCACTTTATTAGGTACACCTGTTCAATTGCTTGGTAACACAAATTGCTAATCAGCCAATCACATGGCAGCAACTCAACGCATTTCGGCATCTAGATGTGGTGAGGACGACTTGCTGAAGATCAACCAGAATGGGGACAAAAGGGGACTTAAAGCGGGGGTCCACCTACATCAACCTAAAAAAAAAAAAATATTAAAAGCCAGCAGCTACAAATACTGCAGCTGCTGACTTTTAATAAATGGCCACTTACCTGTCCCGGGGTCCAGCGATGTCGGCAGGCGACGCCGAGAACCCGCTCGGTTCTTGGCAGCTGCCGCCACCATCCTGGGTGAGGGAATCAGGAAGTGAAGCGTTGCGGCTTCACTTCCCGGTTCCCTACTGCGCATGCGCGAGTCGCGCTGTGCATCGTAAGTGGTCCCCGCTATCTCCTGGGACCTGTGTGTTTCCCAGGAGACAGCGTGGAGGGACAGGAAGAGGCATAGACTCCCGTGGGAGTCTATGCCGGAAGCGGGTGCAAATACCTGTCTTAGACAGGTATCTGCACCCCCCTCCCCCCTGAAAGGTGCCAAATGTGACACCGGAGGGGGGGGGGGGTTCCGAAAAGCGGAAGTTCCATTTTTGTGTGGAACTCCGCTTTAAGTGACTTTAGACGTGGTATGGTTGTTGGTGGCAGACGGGCTGGTCTGAGTATTTCAAAAACTGCTGATCTACTGGGATTTTCACACACAACCATCTCTCGGGTTTACAGAGAATGGTGGGAAAAAGAGAAAATATCCAGTGAGTGGCAGTTGTGTGGAGGAAAATGCCTTGTTTATGTCAGAGGAGAATGGGGCAGACTGGTTTGAGATGATAGAAAGTCAACAATAACTCAAATAACCACTCGTTACAACCAAGGTATGCAGAATACCATCTTTGAACGCACAACACATCCAGCCTTGAAGCAGATGGGCTACAGCAGCAGAAGACCACACCGGGTGCCACTCCTGTCAGCTAAGAAAAGAAAACTGAGGCTACAATTCACACAGGATCACCAAAATTGGACAATAGAAGATTGGAAAAACGTTGCCTGGTCTGATGAGTCTCGATTTCAGCTCCGACATTCAGATGGTGGGGTCAGAATTCGGCGCATGGATCCATCCTGCCTTGTATCACCGGTTCAGGCTGGTGGTGGGGGTGTAATGGTGGGGGGGATATTTTCTTGGCACACTTTGGGCCCCTTAGTACCAATTAATCATCGTTTAAACACCACGGCCCCCCTGAGTATTGTTGCTGACCATATCCATCCCTTTATGACTACAGTGTCCCCATCTTCTGATGGCTCCTTCCAGCAGGATAATGCACCATGTCACAAAGCTCCAATCATCTCACCACTGGACAATGAGGTCCCTGTACTCCAATGGCCTCCACACTCACCACATCTCATCCAATAGAGCGGATGTGGAGGAACGGGAGATTCGCATCATGGATGCCGACAAATCTGCAGCAATGCGTGATGCTATCATGTCACTATGGAGCAAAATCTCTGAGGAACTTCTCCAACACCTTGGTGTATCTTTTCCACGAAGAATGAAGGCAAAAGGGGGTCCAACCCGGGACTAGCAAGGTGTACCTAATAAAGTGGCCGGTAAGTGTATACTGACATCACATTTTAATCTATACGCTTTCAGATTGTTTTTTTTTTTTTTTTTTTACTAAGTATCAGTTTGACCACCTTTGAATGATATTGTCTATAGGAGGTATATAAATACCAGGCTCTGTATACACTAACATGTTACATTGTGTCTGATCTGATCTTCTCACCTTCTACATGGCAGGTTCCCCGCTGTAGTGCAGGTGTGGGGGGGGCTCTGATATTCTAGGAATACATGAATAAGCTATTGATGGAGGTGTGATGACGGGACACGGGTGAGCGGGGTCACATCACACCATGTACACAGAATAATACTGGCACATACATTGCTGTGTCAGCCTCATTCAGTGCGCCATCTAGTGGTGGCTTGATGCAGAGCGCAAACTCAATAAAGGGCGCTATCTGTGCGCATGGTGCTGAGAGAATCAGAGATGCTCAAATGTTAACTCTGAAGCACAAACTTATATAACAGTATGCCATGCGTCTGCTACCCCTGAAATGTGTATCTCTGACAACCTACCGCATAAAATATGTCTTTAAATTCTATTCCTTTCCTTCATGCAGAATGGCGAGTACAGTTCTTGGCGTGGGCACCGGAGTGTTTGTGATCTCGGCTATCTGGGTTGTCACCTTGCTGCTGTGTGTTCTGTTCTCCCGCGCGTCTGGGGCGGCCCGGTAAGAGCATGCCATGATATTGTCTTTATTCAACTTAGTGATAGATGTAAGGCGGTGTGCAGCGCTGCTCTGTAATCAGCTAAACATCGGCTTTTAGTCGCCTTCTGTTTAAAGGTGCAGTGTGGCCATCTGTATACTTCTCACATCACTGGTCCCCTTAAGAGTAGTTGGTCAGAAACTCCAGACATACTAGAGTAGATGATCAGAGACTCCAGACATGCTAGAGTAGATGGTCAGAGACTCCAGACATGCTAGAGTAGATGGTCAGAGACTCCAGACATGCTAGAGTAGATGGTCAGAGACTCCAGACATGCTAGAGTAGATGGTCAGAGACTCCAGACATGCTAGAGTAGATGGTCAGAGACTCCAGACATGCTAGAGTAGATGGTCAGAGACTCCAGACATGCTAGAGTAGATGGTCAGAGACTCCAGACATGCTAGAGTAGATGGTCAGAGACTCCAGACATGCTAGAGTAGATGGTCAGAGACTCCAGACATGCTAGAGTAGATGGTCAGAGACTCCAGACATGCTAGAGTAGATGGTCAGAGACTCCAGACATGCTAGAGTAGATGGCCAGAGACTCCAGACATGCTAGAGTAGAAGATCAGAGACTCCAGACATGCTAGAGTAGATGGCCAGAGACTCCAGACATGCTAGAGTAGAAGATCAGAGACTCCAGACATGCTAGAGTAGATGGCCAGAGAACCAAACATGCTAGAGTAGATGGTCAGAGACTCCAGACATGTTAGAGTAGATGGTCAGAGACTCCAGACATGCTAGAGTAGATGGCCAGAGACTCCAGACATGCTAGAGTAGAAGATCAGAGACTCCAGACATGCTAGAGTAGATGGCCAGAGACTCCAGACATGCTAGAGTAGAAGATCAGAGACTCCAGACATGCTAGAGTAGATGGCCAGAGAACCAAACATGCTAGAGTAGATGGTCAGAGACTCCAGACATGTTAGAGTAGATGGTCAGAGACTCCAGACATGCTAGAGTAGATGGTCAGAGACTCCAGACATGCTAGAGTAGAAGATCAGAGACTCCAAACATGCTAGAGTAGATGGTCAGAGACTCCAGACATACTAGAGTAGATGGTCAGAGACTCCAGACATGCTAGAATAGAAGGTCAGAGACTGCAGACTCGCTAGAGTAGATGGTTGGAAATTGCAGATGTGGTAGAGCAGATGGTCAGAGACTGCAGACATTTTAACATTTCTTTTAGCAACAACTATATATATATATAAAGTCTGAGAAAAAATAATATAAAGTAAAGAGAATGACCCGTATAGAAAGTGTGAAAGACGTCCTGCTAAATATTTTCCTTTACTTTCCCTGACCCAGGATCTAGACAGGGAAAACAATGACTACTGACTGACAGAAGCCTGAGACCTGCACGCTCCATCCTTGAGGCCTGCACACTCAATCCCGGGGGGGCTGCACACTCAATCCCGGAGGGCTGCACGCTCCATCCCATAAGGCCGCACGCTCCATCCCGGAGTCCTTCACACTCCTTCCCAGAGGGCTGCACGCTCCTTCCCAGAGGGCTGCACGCTCCTGCCCAGAAGGCTGCACGCTCCTTCCCAGAGGGCTGCAAGCTCCTGCCCAGAAGGCTGCACACTCCTTCCCAGAGGGCTGCACGCTCCTTCCCAGCGGGCAGCACGCTCCTTCCCAAAGGACTGCACGCTCCATCCCAAAGGGCTGCACGCTCCTTTCCAGAAGGCTGCACGCTCCATCCCAGAGTCCTTCACACTCCTTCCCAGAAGGCTGCACATTCAATCCCAGTGGGCAGCACGCTCCTTCCTAAAGGACTGCACGCTCCATCCCAGAGGACTGCACACTCCTTCCCAGTGGGCTGCACGCTCCTTACCAGAGGGCTGCACGCTCCTTCCCAGAGGGCTGCACACTCCTTCCCAGAGGGCTGCACACTCCTTCCCAGGGGGCTGCACACTCCTTCCCAGGGGGCTGCACACTCCTTCCCAGAGGGCTGCACACTCCTTCCCAGAGGGCTGCACACTCCTTCCCAGAGGGCTGCACACTCCTTCCCAGGGGGCTGCACACTCCTTCCCAGGGGGCTGCACACTCCTTCCCAGAGGGCTGCACACTCCTTCCCAGAGGGCTGCACACTCCTTCCCAGAGGGCTGCACACTCCTTCCCAGGGGGCTGCACACTCCTTCCCAGAGGGCTGCACACTCCTTCCCAGAGGGCTGCACACTCCTTCCCAGAGGGCTGCACACTCCTTCCCAGAGGGCTGCACACTCCTTCCCAGAGGGCTGCACACTCCTTCCCAGGGGGGCTGAATACGCCATCCCAGCAGGAAGCACGCTCCATTCCAGGGGGCTGCAGGCTCCATTCCAGGGGGCTGCACGCTCCTTCCCATAAGGCTACATGCTCCATCCCGGAGTCCTTCACACTCCTTCCCAAAGGACTGCACGCTCCATCCCAGAAGGCTGCACGCTACGTACCAGAGTGCTGCAGATCAGCCACAAGTTGTACAGACAAATATAAAGTGATACAATTCAGTAGACCTCCAGGAGCTCTCCTATGGGAGAATGTGGTACAATGGTAATCTATGTGGTTCCATCTTTTAACCTATGTGAAGAGTTCTGTACTTTTTGCCCTTACAGATTGCTGAGTGTTGTGTTCTTCCTTCTGGCGCTGATCATCACTCTGGTTCTGATCTTCTTCCCCCGAGCGAGTGAGACTTCCACGACACAGAAGGAGTTTCAGGTATTTTGTTGAGTGGGGTGCGGACCTTAGATGATATTGGGGCTAATTGGTTATTGTTAATACCGAATGGAAACCTCTACATCAATAATAAAAACCCAAACAAGCTTGTCCGAGGAGCTGACTCTTCACAGGCAAACTCACTAAACAAATGAACTTAGCTCCACCCCCTGGCTATTCTTGTGCAGCAGGTGTTGCTCTCCCAACTGGGCTTCTGTTACCCCCATCCACATGGTTCTCAAAAAAAAGTCAACACTGGAGTCAATATATAATCTGAATTTATTGACTAAAAATCAAGTGGTCCAATACAGAGCCGAATCTAACACGTTTTGGCTTACAAAGCCTTATTCATATGAGTTCACACATTTCAGCTTAAAAAGCCTTTATCACATACCTGGTAAAGACTGGAACATTGTGGAGGCCTCTCTTGCACCTCCTGCCCAACACTCCTGAAGGTGGAGACAGAGAGTGTAAGGGAAGGGAGTGGCACGAGTGCCGAAGTAGCTGGCTGGTGATGTCCACTCCATAGGTGGGTAGAGCTGGTAGTCGCAGTCCTTGGAACAGGATGCAGGAGTAGCTTGGCACCAGAGCAGGAGACGGTAGCAGGACCAGAAGATGAGCAGCAGTCAGCAACGACCGGGCAGCAAGGAACTGAATCAGCGGGCAAAGCTAGTCCAGAAGGCAGGCCAAGGTCAGTAACAGTCGGGCAAAGCAGTACAAAGTCAGCAGGCAGGGCAGGTCCAGTAAACAGGCCAGGGTTGGAGTAGTTGAATAAACAGAGCTAAAGCAAGAGCAGAAGCGAAGTCCAAAGACAATCCGGGTCATACACAGGTAAGCAGGTACAGCGGATCAGGTCTCAGGAACAAGCTGAAGACATTCAGCAACTGTTCATAGTGATAGATCAGTTTAAATAGGCCACTGAGTGCCAAGTGCTAATTGGTATACACATGTGCACGTGTGCGCGCTCGCGCACGAATATCCGAGCGATGAACTGACACATACAATATCTCACAAAATAAATACACCCCTCACATTCTTGTAAATATTTTCTTCTATCTTTTCATGTGACAACACTGAAGAAATGACACTTTGCTACAATGTAAAGTAGTGAGTGTACAGCTTGTATAACAGTGTAAATTTGCTGTCCCCTCAAAATAACTCAACACACAGCCAATGATGTCTAAACCGCTGGCAACAAAAGTGAGTACACCCCTAAGTGAAAATGTCCAAATTGGGCCCAATTAGTTATTTTCCCTGCCCAGGGTCATGTGACTCGTTAGTGTTACAAGGCCTCAGGTGTGAATGGGGAGCAGGTGTGTTAAATTTGGTGTTATCGCTCTCACTCTCTCATACTGGTCACTGGAAGTTCAACATGGCACCTCATGGCAAAGAACTCTCTGAGGGTCTGAAAAAAAAGAATTATTGCTCTACATAAAGATGGCCTAGGCTATAAGAAGATTGCCAAGACCCTGAAACTGAGCTGCAGCATGGTGGCCAAGACCAAACAGCGGTTTAACAGGACAGGTTCCACTCAGAACAGGCCTCGCCATGGTCCACCAAAGAAGTTGAGGGCATGTACTCAGCGTCATATTCAGAGGTTGTCTTTGGGAAATAGATATATGAGTGCTGCCAGCATTGCTACAGAGGTTGAAGGGATGGGGGTCAGCCTGTTAGTGCTCAGACCATACGCCGCACGCTGCATCAAATTGGTCTGCATGGCTGTTGTCCCAGAAGGAAGCCTCTTCTAAAGATGATGCACAAGAAAGTCCCCAAACAGTTTGCTGAAGACAAGCAGACTAAGGACATGGATTACTGGAACCACGTCCTGTGGTCTGATGAGACCAAGATAAACATATTTGGTTCAGATGGTGTCAAGCGTGTGTGGCGGCAACCAGGTGAGGAGTACAAAGACAAGTGTGTCTTGCCTACAGTCAAGCATGGTGGTGGGAGTGTCATGGTCTGGAGCTGCATGAGTGCTGCCGACACTGGGGAGCTACAGTTCATTGAGGGAACCATGAATGCCAACATGTATTGTGACATACTGAAGCAGAGCATGATCCCCTCCCTTCGGAGACTGGGCCTCAGGGCAGTATTCCAACATGATAATGACCCCAAACACACCTCCAAGATGACCACTGCCTTGCTAAAGAAGCTGAGGGTAAAGGTGATGGACTGGCTAAGCATGTCTCCAGACCTAAACCCTATTGATCATCTGTGGGGCATCCTCAAACAGGGTGGAGGAGCGCAAGGTCTCTAACATCCACCAGCTCCGTGATGTCATCATGGAGGAGGGGAAGAGGACTCCAGTGACAACCTGTGAAGCTCTGGTGAACTCCATGCCCAAGAGTGTTAAGGCAGTGCTGGAAAATAATGGTGGCCACACAAAATATTGATACTTTGGGCCCAATTTGGACATTTTCACTTAGGGGTGTACTCACTTTTGTTGCCAGCGGTTTAGACATCATTGGCTGTGTGTTGAGTTATTTTGAGGGGACAGAAAATTTACACTGTTATACAAGCTGTACACTCACTACTTTACATTGTAGCAAAGTGTCATTTCTTCAGTGTTGTCACATGAAAATATAGAAGAAAATATTTACAGAAATGTGAGGGGTGTACTCACTTTTCTGAGATGCTGTATCTAACATTGCCCCTTTGCCCAGAAAAATGAACATGTGTGCAATGTGCACGTGCATTGACACCAGCACGTGTCCGCACTGGCCTTCTGGTGTTAGGAATCTGTTTTACCTTACAGTCTTACTCAAAGCTATGAACTAACGCGTTTTGGCTTACAAAGCCTTACTCATAGATATGGGCTTATGGATTTTAGCCTACAAAGCCTTTCTGATAGCTAACTCATTTTGGCTTACAAAGTCTTACTCATATATAAGCTAAAGTGCTTGGCTTACAAAGCCTTACTCATATAAGTTTACACATTTCAGCTTACAAAGTCTTACACATAGCTATGAGCTAACTCGTTTTGGCTTACAAAGCCTTACTGATAGCTAACTCATTTTGGCTTACAAAGCCTTACTCATCAATTTGAACTTACGCATTTCAGCTTACAAAGCCTTACTCATAGCTATGAGTAAGGCTTTGTGAGCTGAAAAGAGTTAGCTCTCAAGTGTATATTGATTTTTAATAAACCCTGTGGATTATGTGTGGGCTCCAGTGTTGATCTTTGAGAAACACAGACAACCCCTCTCATAGAAATGACCACGCCACATAAACTTGCCGGGCACATCAAGATTACTAAATCACACCCAATGCTGCACTTTACCTTATGTGACCTAAAGCCTAGGCGGCTATTCTATTTCTCTTATGATAGTCTATTATATTTTTATTCAGATGAATCCTGACTGAGGGACATGCAGTAAAAACTAAACTTAACAATTGCACAATTGTAGAGGCTCCTATCCTGGACTGAAATGGCTTACTCTGATTTCACTGCACACTGTGAGCTTCTCACAATGTGCATTAGAAGCTGCAGTAGGTCAGATAGAGCCTGCCTTATTTTCATATATAGGAGGAGGTAAGTGGGGACCAGAGAGAGAGGAGGATCAGTAAACCAGAGGATCAGCAGAGCTGGGGGTGCTACTGAGTGAGGGATCAGCAGAGCTGGAGGTTACTACTGAGCGGGGGATCAGCAGAGCTGGGGGTGCTACTGAGTGGGGGATCAGCAGAGCTGGAGGTTACTACTGAGCGAGGGATCAGCTGAGCTGGGGGTACTACTGAGTGGGGTATTTGCTTAACAAGGGTACCAATGAACTGGGAATCTGCTGAGTGGCCGTATTACTGAATGCGGGATCAGCAAAGGTGGGGGTATTACTGAGTGGGGGATCAGCAGAGCTGGGGGTTACTACTAAGTGGGGGATAAGCAGAGCTGGGGGTACTACTGAGTGGGGGATCTGCTGAAAGAGGGTACCAATGAGCTGGGGATCTGCTGAGTGGGTGTACATCTGAGCGGGGGATCAGTAGAGCTGGAGGTTATGACTGAGTGGGGGATCTGCAGAGTTGGAGGTTACTACTGAGTGGGGGATCTGCAGAGCTGGAGGTTACTACTGAGCGGGGAATTAGCAAAGTTGGGGTAATACTTAGTGGGGTTTCTGCTGAACAAGGGTACCAATGAGCTGGGGATCTTCAGAGTTGGAGGTTACTACTGAGCGGGGGATCAGCAGAGCTGGGGGTACTACTGAATGAGGTCTCTGTTGAGCAAGGGTAGCAATGAGCTGGGAATCTGCTGAGAGGGGTTACTACTGAGTGGGGGATCAGCAGAGCTGGGGGTACTACTAATCTTCAAAAACACCTCAAAAATGTATGTTAAAGTGGAAATGAGCCCTCACTCCTCCAAACTGACATCCAACTATCAAGGCATTTTGATATTCGCATAGCCCCTCCCAAGAGCCAACCCACTGCTTTTATCGTGACTGAGGGCTTCTAAGGGGAGTACTGCCTGCCCCTCCCACCAGCCATTATCTGCCTGCAGTGCATAGAGAAGCACAGAGACCCAGTGATGACATCACCATATTTGAAAAAAGCTATGTAGCGTCATGAGAAAGGTTGTATTGAATGATTGGCTGTTGATTGATGGAAACATTTCCAATATGTCGTTTAATTGACTTCTGTCCAGCAGGGGAGCCCACACACTGATCAAAGTTCGGCTGGGCCAGCAGGAATCGGTTAGATTTGGATCGGGGTATGGCCAGCTTTATAGGGCTTGTTCTGTGATTCTGCGGGGCACTTTATTCCTGTAGTGGCGGCTCTCGTTATTCCACACTGCCCATGGGGAGCGCACACAGCCTTGGATTACTATGATAACCCCCCCCTATATACTCAATAAGAGGTCATTGTATGAGGAGTAGTGGTGAGATGGACATTGGTACTCCATGTGATTTACTCAGCTGCTGCGGCAGTTCTTCTCCGAGAACTAATTATGAGATTTGTGTGTGCGTCTCCCTCTCCATCCTCCTCTCAGCGCAGCTCAATAGTCCATCCATAATACATGACTCCGGCTTTACCCACCGAAGGCCCACTAATTGGCTAATTAGAAAAGCGAAGCATCTTGTGCGGACAAACACGCCGACCACCAGAGACTCGTTCAGCGAGGAAGCCAAGGTCAGCCTTTCATGCGGGCGCAGCGTCCTGACCTTTCTTGTAGCAGCGTGTTTGGCAGCTCCCCGGGGGGCCCGGCCATGGCGGTGGATTGGTCTGGCCATCCCCTTTTATGTTCTCACACTTTGTTTCATGTCCACCATCTGAAAAAAAAAAAAAGGAACTTTTATTTGGCCGCTGTTCAAAAAATGTATTTTTCATCATTATGAGCCTGAAGGAGAATTGTCCAGTGTTTTCACCCATCGTAGCAGGATGAGAAGTTGTAGTTCGGTGTGTATGGGGGGCGACTGAGAGGCTTCCTTCACTTCTGAGTCTGTATCTACCACAAGGGTCCAGTGTGTGATGTGTAGATACTCTGAGTTCTAGCAGTCTCATGTAATTTCTCTCCTGTCTACGACTGGTTCCTGTATCATGTCCCCAGTCTCCAACATCTGCTGTATCATGTCTGCAGTCTCTGACCATCTCCTGTATCATGTCTGCAGTCTCCAACATCTCCTGTATCATGTCTGCAGTCTCCAACATCTCCTGTATCATGTCCGCAGTCTCCAACATCTCTTGTATCATGTCCGCAGTCTCCAACATCTCTTGTATCATGTCCGCAGTCTCCAACATCTCTTGTATCATGTCCTCAGTCTCCAACATCTCTTGTATCATGTCCGCAGTCTCCAACATCTCTTGTATCATGTCTGCAGTCTCCAACATCTCTTGTATCATGTCCTCAGTCTCCAACATCTCTTGTATCATGTCCGCAGTCTCCAACATCTCTTGTATCATGTCCGCAGTCTCCAACATCTCCTGTATCATGTCCGCAGTCTCCAACATCTCTTGTATCATGTCCGCAGTCTCCAACATCTCCTGTATCATGTCCGCAGTCTCCAACATCTCCTCTATCATGTCCCCAGTCTTCAACATCTCTTGTATCATGTCTGCAGTCTCCAACATCTCTTGTATCATGTCTGCAGTCTCCAACATCTCTTGTATCATGTCCGCAGTCTCCAACATCTCTTGTATCATGTCCTCAGTCTCCAACATCTCCTGTATCATGTCCCCATTCTTCAACATCTCTTGTATCATGTCTGCAGTCTCCAACATCTCCTCTATCATGTCCCCAGTCTTCAACATCTCCTCTATCATGTCCCCAGTCTTCAACATCTCTTGTATCATGTCCCCAGTCTCCAACATCTCCTCTATCATGTCCCCAGTCTTCAACATCTCTTGTATCATGTCCGCAGTCTCCAACATCTCTTGTATCATGTCCTCGGTCTCCAACATCTCCTGTATCATGTCCCCATTCTTCAACATCTCTTGTATCATGTCCGCAGTCTCCAACATCTCTTGTATCATGTCCCCAGTCTCCAACATCTCCTGCATCTTGTCCGCAGTCTCCATCATCTCCTGTATCATGTCTGTGTCAGGTCACCTTGAGGCTAGGTGACAGATGCACACCGTTGGAATCAGGAGTGCACCGCAAGGTAGTGGATCCTACGGCTGACTGCTGCAGATGGGAGACAGGGTGGTAAGGAAGGCAGGGCCGCTGGAACACCAACACGGATCCCACTGGGGTTAGAGCTTAAGATTCTCTAGGGCGTGGAGTCTAAGAGCTAGGAGGTGTTCACCAGAATCTCTAGTGGTGAGGATGGACTGGGCTGCAACTGGCTCCAGGTCGTGACCCCCAGGGTCCCCCAGCTCACGCCCACAGTAGGCAACAGATAGGGATAGTAAGGGACAAGCCAAGGTCGGGGCCACAAGCAGACAAGGACAACAGAGTTCACGCCAAAGGTTCAGGGTCACAGGCAAACGGGGATAGTCGGGGACACGCCAAAGGTCAGGGTCACGAGCAGACAGGAATAGTTGAGAACACGCCAAGGTCGGTAACAGAAACAAGCGTAGAACACACGGCAAATAGGAAGCTAAACACACAAAGGTTGATCAGCAGGGCTGGCCTGCAGTGCAGAGGTTAATATAGAGTTCTCTGATAGGGGCTGGGGTGGAGCCATGCTAGAGGAGAGATTATAAAAGCAGTCAAGTGAGAGTCAGCTGGTCTCTAGAGATGAACGCATGGAGACAGGTAAGCTGACAGACAAACTATTGCATAACCATGACAGTCCGCAGCCTCTGACCATCTCCTGTATCATGTCCACAGTCTCTGACTATCTAATGTATCATGTCCACAGTGTCCAACATCTCCTGTATCATGTCCACAGTGTCCAACATCTCCTGTTTCATGTCCCCAGTCTCTGACCATCTCCTGTAATATGTCCACAGTCTCTGACCATCTTTTTTATTGCATCCTCAGTCTCTGACCATCTCTGGTATCTTGTTCACGGTCCTTGACCATCTCCTGTAGTATGCCCATAGTCTCTGACCATCTCCTGTAGTATGTCCACAGTCTCTTACCATCTCTCGTACTATGCCCATAATCTTTGACTATATCCTGTTGAGTGTCTGCTGTCTCTGTTATTGAATATTGACATTTATGTGTAGCCCTTTGGTGATGTCAGGGGCCACACTTGAGGCCCCCTGTATCAAGAAAATTGACCATCACTGCCATACACCCTGGAAATTCAAACTGCCTCATGTGGCCCTATTACTGCTGCTTGTAGGCCAGCTAGAGGTAGCCTCTGAGGACAAAAACATAGAAACTGTCATGGCTGGTGCAGGATGACTCTGATGTCAATGACCTTGGGGCAAGCATGCCTTAACCTCTCACCACCCCATGTAACCCATATGTGCAGCGGCAGAGGGTGCGCTCTAACTCCCACATGCTGCACATTGGCATCCATGGGCGGCCGAGGTTCCTGTGCTGAGGGTGTGTTTACTGCACCCTCCTAGCACAGTGACTGAGCTGTCATAGACAGTGCCTGGTCTCTAGCAATTATCAAGAGCCGGCAGGACCCACTCCCAATCACGTGACAGTGGTCACGTGATCAGGCAGTCCTTAACTGATCAGTCAAATCCAGTCAAAGGGATGCCGGGGCTTGGTAAGAAGGGATTTAGTATAGTCTGAAAAGTCTGAACTCCCCCTTTACTGCATATAACCCACTCTGTAGTAAAGCAAGGATCAGGATGATGGCCAGGAAGCCTTCATATATTGTTTATGGGGCCATTAGTGATTTGATGTGGGAAGGAGAACCCTAACCAGCACTTCAGCCTTTCTCGCCTAGGCAAGAATTACTTTGCATCCAATCCACGCATGTGAAAATGCGGTGAAGGGCTTTGCCTGGCCTTCAGTATCCACAGGACTTTGTCTTCGGTCAGCGAACATTCTGAAGACTTGGAACGTGTGCAGACTCAACATAATTTTCCATACCTACCCAATAATGCCACGTTTGCGCGCCTGCACATGCGCAGAGCTGCCACAGGGCTCTGCTAGGGTCCGAAGGACGAGGAGAGACCTTTAGCACATCTAGACCATCAAAGATGGCGGTGCCAGTAAGGGGGCAGCAGTAAGGGGACTGAAGTTCCTCTTTAAAAACAAATTGTCAGTAGCAGCTTCTGTACCATTACAGGTTCCATGAGAATTTGAATATTGGGCCGCAGGGGGTTCTGTACCTTTTATTGTTAACATTTCCTTACATCACTCTGATGTTCAACACTCAGAAAATGATTTTTTGGCACCTTTATTATGGATATCATTAATATTCATTGTTAATTTATATAGCGGTATCATCTCCTGTGCCTGTTTATTAGGTAAGTGTTACCAATAGGCATGAGTCATACAGATAATACAAATCCCGAAATATAGAAAGTGGAGGAAGCAGAGAAGAGGCCGGTGAATGTAATAGGAAGTCTTTTTTACTTTTAAAGCAGAACTCCAGGAAAAAGTTTTTTGTTTTTTTTTAATTGCTTGTTTTGCCTAGGGGCGCACAGAAAGCCTATACTCACCAGATCCTTCAATTCCCCCGGAAAATGGCGGTGGACTGATCCTGTTGTCCTCACATCCAGAGCCAGTTTATGGGCGTGATGACGTCAGAATTCCGCAGTGCAGTGTCCCCAATGTGCGGTTCTCAGGATTGCTTCTATCATACAAATGTATATGTTCTCTGCCCCGTACAGATTGTGGACACGTTCTTCATCGGCCGCTACGTCCTGCTGTCTGTCATGAGCCTCATCTTCCTGGCCAGCGTCTTCCTGTCTCTCTTGTACTACATTCTGGAACCCCTTTATGCCAAACGCCTTCGGTTCCATTAGTTTCAGCAGCCAAGGATTTCAAGGTAATTTATTCATTTGCTATATTACGGCTACAGAATAATTTTTTCTACATACAGATGTGTTTTAAATATGAACTTGAAGGATTCTTGTTTTTTTTAAGAAGAAACACTTTATTTTCCAACTGAGACCCTCTTTCCTGGCACATAGGAAGTCTCGGTATGGATTTTAGCTCTGGTGGTCTGTTTGTTAGGTACACACCAAATCTTGGCAGCATGTAAAAGGTTTGCCTTGTGCTGCCTCCTCTCCTGCAGCAATGTTGGTTATGTATAAAAACTACATGTATGGTAAGCCGCTATTGCTGATTTCCTTCCGCAAATATTAGTATTTTGTAAGCCAAGAATCAGAATGAGTACGTAGCATGTGAAGTCGGAACTCTTGACCTGGACCCTTGTTCCAGGCCAGTTGGCTCCTTTTTATATTAGCATTGCCCTTTGAAGAGCGCTTTGTGGTGGAAGCCTTTCAGAAGACATTTGACAGGTGGCTGACTAGCAGTTTTATTTTTTTTTAATAATAAACATGTCTTACTTATTGCTATGTGCAATCCTCCTCTTCTGGGGTCCACCGTTGGCGCTCCCGTCTCCTCCTCTTTAGTGAGTGCCCCCATAGAAAGACGCTTCCTATGGGGGGCACTTGTACAAGCTTGCTCCCAAGCCACCGCTGTCTGCGTCTGTAGACACAGACAGTCGGGCTTGACCCTGCCCCCCGCTCCCTTTTCATAGGGAGCCAATAGCCCCCCGCTGCTATCAATCTGCCCAGTGAGGATGCCGAGCCCTTGTGCACAACGCTGGATGGATCGAGTTCGGGTAAGTATAAGGGGGAGGGGGGTCTCGGACTCTAAAGTTTTTTTACCTTAACGCAGATAATGCATTAAAGTAAAAACTTTAAGGCTTTAGAACCACTTTAAGCCCCCAAAGCCCCCACCACCATGCTACAATCAGAAGGTTGTGATGTGGCCCCATTCACCTAAATGGATCATGTTCTGCCTGCTAAATGTGGCATGGGGTATTATTTTTGGCATGGGCGTAGCATCTGTACATCCCTATTCGGCTGCCTGTGCAGCTTAAGGTGGGGGGGGGGGTAAACACACAGCTTAACCTTCTCTTTTCACAATCCCCATGTCAGAAACCATTAAATCAGACCGAGACAGAAGTACAGTTAAATCACGCTTGTTTAATAATAAAAGTAAAAAGAACAAACGTAGTCAAAACATAGCCAAAGTTCAGTAACCGGAACGGATAGTCAGCCAAGCCAGAAGTCAGGGATCAATGTAGTGGAACAGCAAGCAGGATCTGGAGCCAGAAGGGATGTCAGCAAAGCAAGTCATGAACAGGATCGCAGGAGATCGTTTCTGTGATGTTGGCCAAGGCGAAGGCAGAGAACCTCTGGACTGGATGGCTTAAGTAGGCAGGACTGACGAGCAAGATATCATCAACAGGTGAGTAAATGTGGAGAGATAGGAGCTGGCAATTAGCCGACAGCTGAGCAGCCAGCTCAGAGAAGGAAGGGCTGAGCCCAGCCCTGACAGCACAATCACAAGTGTAAATCTTGCCCATATCTTTGGCCATTTCTGTCATGATAGGTTACAGGGTGGATTTATGGGGTTGTGGTGGCAGACTCTTCTGGATCAGTCTCCCCACCCCCACCCATCCTGCCCCAGAAGACTGTGGGGGAAGGAGAAGGGGGCTGAACTTCCAGCTCAGATGTCAAAACCAGGTACATGCCCCCCCCCCCCCCCAAAAAAAGTGCCAAATGTGGCAGTGGAGGGTGCAAACAAGAGGCGCTTCCCCTTTTGGGTGGAGCTCCGCTTCATCCAGGTTTAGAATTCATTATTCGATATTGTGAGCCAAGAAGAAGAAAATATGAAATATGCAATTTCCAAATCAAGTGCTGATAGTTTACCATGTTATCATGTATAGAATAATCTGCATTGTCAGTCTTCTGTGTTCAAATATGACCAATTCTACATATATGTCTAATCATTGTTTTTTTTATATGAAATTATAGATAAACCTCTCTCCGTCTTCTGAAGAACCAGATCATGAGTCTGTGAAACGCGTAGAGAAGGCTGCCCTTATTCCAATGCTGGAATCTAGGTTTTTTGGACTACAAACACTTTGGAATATCATATGTGTGTATTGAATGTAGTTGTGTAAAGACAGAACAGGCATGGGGAGAATTTTTGCTGAATGCACTTCAAAACGGTCCTTTGACCTTCATTGTATCTATATTTTTATATTCTGTTGTGTTTTTTTAAGAGTTTTTGGTTAATAAAAATAAATATTTTTCAGTATTTATTGACTTTATGTGTATATCTCTAGCACCTTAAAAGTCCTGTTTGTATGATGTGTTGGTTGCTCTGAGATAACAGGACATTTCCAGTAGCTGGAAATAAGACATTCAGTTTCCGTGTTAGACAAAAGCTAATTAACCTCTTGCTTACCGGGCACTCCCCCTCCCCCCTTCCTGCCCAGGACAATTTTCAGCTTTCAGTGCTGTCACACTTTGAATGACAATTGCGCGGTCATACAAGGCTGCACCCATATGACATTTTTGTCTGTTTTTTCATATAAATAGAGCTTTTTTTTGGTGGTATTTAATCACCATTGAGGTTTTTTATTTTTTGCTAAATAACTGAAAAAAGACAGAAAAAAACTTTTTATATAGTTTGTTATAAAATGTTGCAAACAAGTAATTTTTTTCCTTCACTGATGAGGCGGGACTGATAAGCTGCACTGATGGGCACTGATGAGGCAGTACTGATGGGCATTGATAAGCTGCACTGATGGGCATGGATGAGGCGGTACTGATGGGCATTGATAAGCAGCACTGATGGGCATTGATAAGCTGCACTGATGGGCACTGATAGGCAGCACTGATGAGGCGGCTCTGATAAGCAGCACTGATGGGCACTGATGAGGCAGCACTGATGGGCATTGATAAGCTGCACTGATGGGCACTAATGAGGTAGCACGGATGGGCAATGATAAGCTGCACTGATGGGCACTGATGAGGCAGCACTGATGGGCAACGATAAGCTGCACTGATGAGGCAGCACTGATAGGCATTGATAAGCTGCACTGATGGGCACTGATGAGGCGGTACTGATGGGCATTGATAAGCAGCACTGATGGGCATTGATAAGCAGCACTGATGGGCATTGATAAGCTGCACTGATGGACATTGATAAGCTGCACTGATGGGCACTGATAGGCAGGACTGATGAGGCGGCTCTGATAAGCAGCACTGATGGGCACTGATGAGGCAGCACTGATGGGCATTAATAAGCTGCACTGATGGGCACTAATGAGGCAGCACTGATGGGCAATGATAAGCTGCACTGATGGGCACTGATAAGCTGCACTGATGGGCACTGATAAGCTGCACTGATGGGCACTAATGAGGCAGCACTGATGGGCAATGATGAGCTGCACTGATGAGGCAGCACTGATGGGCATTGATAAGCTGCACTGATGAGGCGGTACTGATGAGATGGTACTGATACGCTGCACTGATGAGACGGCTCTGATAAGCTGCACTGATGGGCATTGATAAGCTGCACTGATGGGCAGCACTGGTAGGTGACACTGATTGGCAGCACTGGTGGGCACTGTTGGGCGGACTGCACTGGTATTCAGGACACTGCTAATCGGTGCCCTGAATATCAGTGTAGATGTCCCTTTTCCAGAAGCCGGCTCTCTTCTCCCCTCCTCATGCTGTCAGTGTGAGGAAAGGAATGCCGATAACTGGCTTCTGTTTATTTATGTTGTGATCAGCTGTGATTGGACAAAGAGCCGCTGATTGCCTCTTTACCTCAATCTATGATCAGCAGTGTCAATGATCACGGAGTGCTCTGGCCATCTGCTCTGTAGCTGTCATTCGGCTACAGCGCGGTCGGCAAGTGGTTAAAGGCAATTAGATGATATATCAGTAGAACCCGCCAAAGGTTAAGGCTCCATTCACACCCGAGTGTACTGGAATCGTAGGCAGAATCACAGCAAAACACGGGACGCGTTTGTGATGACATTTTTTCTTAATGGCAGCCAAACGCGGTTTGATTTTGCAGCGATTGTCGAGCCACAAAATGCACTAAAATCATTACAAGAATCGCAATACCAAACTCTCCTGGCTCGGTGCCAATGCGCCACAAAAACACAAAAAAAATAAGCTAAAAAACACGGTGCAGCAGGTGTCGCTGCAGTACGCTTAGGTGTGCATGGAGCCTAAAGGACTTCACGTGTACCAGTGTGGAAGATTATGCAATGGGGGTTATTTACTAAAACTGGAGGGTGCAGCTCTGCAAAGAAACCAATCCGCTTCCAGGTTTTATTGTCAAAACTTAATTGAACAAGCTGAATATAGAAGCTGATTGGCTGCCATGCACAGCTTCACCAGATTTTGCACTTTCAAGTTTTAGTAAATCAACACCTAAAGCCTCGTACACACGATCGGATTTTCGGCAGGGAATTGTGTGATGACAGACTGTTGGCCTAAACTCCAACCGTTAGTACGCTCCTTTATACAATTGTTGTCCATCTTTCGGCCAACAAATGTTGGATGGCAGGCTAGTAAATTTTCTGCGGAGAGCGCTCTGTTGTCAGATTTTCATATAGTGTGTACACAAGTCCGTCAAACAAAAGTCCAAAGTACAAACACGCATGCTTGGAATCATTGCTCACCAAACACGACATTAGCAGAAGGTGCCCAAAGGATGGCGCTCAAGAGCTGAAATTCCTACGTTCGTGTTTGTTGGCCAACAATTGTGTACCGTTTGTATGCAAGACGAGATCCTGGCACACGCTCTTCGGACAAAAGTCTGACGCTTTGTTGGCCAACAATCCGATCGTGTGTACGAGGATTTAGTGTCCGATTTGTCAGCCGCAATATCACAGTCTGGCTGTAAGTCGCTGATCGCCGCCATTACTAGTAAAAAAAAAAAAAATATCCCATCTGTAGACGCGATAAATTTTGCGCAAACCAATCAATATACGCTTATTGGGATTTTTTTTAACAAGAAACATGTAGCAGAAAACATATTGGCCTAAATTGATGAAGAAATTTGATTTTTCACTTTTTTTTTTTTTTTTATTGGAAATTTTTTATAGGAGAAAGTAAAAAATATTGTTTTTTTTTTTTTAATTGTCAGTATTTTTTTGTTTATGGCGCAAATGATTAAAAACAGAGAGGTGATCAAATACCACCAAAGAAAAGCTCTATTTGTGGGGGAAAAAAAGACATCAATTTTATTTGTGTACAGCATCGCACGACCGCGCAATTGTCAGTTAAAGCGACACAGTGCCGTATCGCAAAAAATTCCCTGGTCAGGAAGGGGGTAAAACCTTCTGGAGCTCAAGTGGTTAACGGAAGTCAATGCAAGTCAGACCAAAAGTAGCACAGGAACCTTTTTCTAAGTCGGAGCGACTCAAGTCGCTCCTATTAGAATGGTTCCATTGCCGCTAATGCGGCGCGACATGTCATGCGACTTTGAACTCTTAAGTGTGAACCAGGGCTAAAGCTCTTTATTTTCCTGATGTACAATTCCCATACTAGAAGAGCGCACTGCAATTGCAGATCTAACTGTCAGGACCCAGACCGATCCAGCCATTGTATCACCCTCTACGTTGTATTTGGGGGAGGGGGGGATGTATATGGAACTCGGCCACATTACACAGCTCACAGCATTCCAAGCTCATGCACTCTGATTTCCTGCGGCTCCGGCACGGGGTGAGAACACATGATTTATGTGTACAATGGAGAGGTGTGAAGCCGGCCAGTTGGCCGCGTGTCCCTTATCATAACAATAGCTGAACGTTTCATGTACCCCGAGGGGCAAATTCACACAAAATCAAAATCTCATTATCGCTTGTTCCCTGCTACAGCAACAAATGTGTATAATAACCACGACCCCGGGAAAATCGGGATTCACAAAAAAAAAAATTAAATCCTCCACAACTGAGTGTGGTTGGGTTTGGTAAGTAAATATTTTTGTAGGTGTGAAGGCCAATATGCCCCAATGACCTTCATGGGTAGAAGACACAAGGAGACATAACCCACACTCATGTTCTTGTTCCAGAAGAGTTTGAAAACTGGGGAAGGTGTGATCCTGGCAGAGGTTCTCCTACAGTATGTAGGGCAGTGGAGGCCAACTATCATGATGTGGTTGGTGGGCCTCAAGTGTGGCCCCTGACATCTCCAAAGGGCCACATATTAAATTCAGTGAATATTCAGTGTCAGAGACAACAGCTACAACAGGATATAGCCAAAGCCCATGGGCTGTGTACAGAAAATGGACAAAGCCTATGGGCATGGTACAGGAAATGGTCAGGGAGTGCAGACATGATACAAGAGATGGTCAGAACCTGCAGACATGATACAAGAGATAGTCAGAGACTGCATACATGATACTAGAGATGGTCTGAGACTGTAGACATGATACAAGAGGTGGTCAAAGACTGCAGACATGATATAAGAGATGGTCAGAGACTGCAGACTTGATACAAGAGGTGGTCAAAGACTGCATACATGATACATGAGATGATCAGAGACTGCAGACATGATCCAAGAGATGGTCAGAAACTGCAGACATGATCCAAGAGATTTGCAGAACCTACAGACATGATACAAGAGACAGTCAGAGACTGCAGGCATGATACAAGAGGTGGTCAGAGACTGCAGACATGATCCAAGAGATGGTCAGAACCTGCAGACATGATGCAAGAGATGGTCAGTGACTGCAGACATGATACAAGAGATGGTCAGTGACTGCAGACATGATACAAGAGATGGTCAGAGACTACAGACATGATACAAGAGATGGTCAGTGACTGCAGACATGATACAAGATATGGTCAGTGACTGCAGACATGATACAAGAGATGGTCAGTGACTGCAGACATGATACATGAGATGGTCAGTGACTGCAGACATGATACACGAGATGGTCAGTGACTGCAGACATGATACATGAGATGGTCAGAACCTGCAGACATGATACATGAGATGGTCAGAACCTGCAAACATGATACATGAGATGGTCAGAGACTGCAGACTTGATGCAGAAGATGGTCAGAGACTGCAGACATAGTACAGGAGATGGTCAGAGACTGCAGACATAGTACAGGAGATGGTCAGAGACTGCAGACATTGTACAGGAGATGGTCAGAGACTGCAGACATGATACATGAGATGGTGTGAACTGGTCCAGGTTAGGGATTGAGGAGATACTAAAGCCAGACTACTGACATTTTCAGAAAGCAGATTCTTGCAATGGCAGGGATTCTGTATGAATTTTGGCCAGTTCACCAGGAACGTTTGCTTTGGTGGTGGCCCTGTTGGCTCACTGCAGGTTGACATCCTTTGATTAAAAAGTTGAGCTGTGTAGAAAATTAACAGCGGAGGCATCCAATCAGATGCAGCTGCTGTACGGATATTCGGACTGCTACCGCCAGGGATTGTCAGGATGCAATAGCCCAGCAGGGGGAGCTTCGTCATTTACAGTGTCTTGAAAAAGTATTCATACCCCTTGAAATTTTCCACATTTCATGTCATGTTACAATCAAAAATGTAAATGTATTTTATGTGATAGACCAACACAAAGCGGCAAATAATTGTAAAGTGGAAGGAAAATGATAAATGGTTTTCAAAAGTTTTTACAAATAAATATCTAAAAGTGTGGCATGCATTTGTATTCAGCCCCCTTTACTCCGATACCCCTAACTAAAATCTAGTGGAACCAATTGCCTTCTGAAGTCACCTAATTAGTAAATAGAGTCCACCTGTGTGTAATTTAATCTCAGTATAAATACAGCTGTTCTGTGAAGTCCTCAGAGGTTTGTTGGAGAACCTTAGTGAACAAACAGCATCATGAAGGCCAAGGAGCACACCAGACAGGTCAGGGATAAAGTTGTTAAAAATTTAAGGCAGGGTTAGGTTATAACAAAATCTCCCAAGCTTTGAACATCTCACGGAGCTCTGTTCAATCCATTATCCGAAAATGGAAAGAGTACGGCACAACTGCAAACCTACCAAGACATGGCCGTCCACCTAAACTGACCGGCCGGGCAAGGAGAGCATTGATCAGAGAAGCAGCCAAGAGGTCCATGGTAACTCTGGAGGAGCTGCAGAGATCCACAGCTCAGGTGAGAGAATCTGTCCACAGGACAACTGTTAAGCCTCCTACACACAACTGGATTTTCCGATGGGAATTATGTGATGACAAGCTGTTGGCTGAAAATCCGACCGCTTGTACGCTCCATCAGACAATTGTTGGCCAACTTTCCGCGGACAAATGTTGGATGGCAGGTTTATACATTTTCCACGGACAAATGTGTGTTGTCGGATTTTCCGAGCGTGTGTACACAAGTCCATCGGACAAAAGTCCACAAGTACAAACACGCATGCTCGGAAGCAAGGACGAGCTGCAAGCGGTCGGTCTTGTAAACTAGCGTTCGTAATGGAGAATTAACATTCGTGACGCGGCAAATTATGAAATCTTGAAATGCAGCGCACAATTCTCTTCTTCTTTAATGGGATAATAATGAAGCTGCTTTGCTGGTGATACTGATGGAGTTCTGCCAAACTTATTTAATAAGGCTTTTTTTTCTAGTTATATCAAGAATAATATTTTTTTTTTTTTTTTTTTTTTTTAGTCAAGTTATCACAACACCATTATCCCTTAGTTTTTTATATCAAAGATACAACTATGTTGGTGTCCCTTGTCAATTTTACATTGTATTTTTTTAAATGTAACTGCCGACTCCCAAACTGTCATTTGAAGTAAAACACATAGCCAAGTATTATTCTACACAATTTTTTTATTGTGCATTAAAAAAAGAAAATTAGACATTCTGACCAAACCCCCGTATTTTTGAATATGTTCAGGTGTTTTTAACTAGCCTTGCAGGATAAATGTCATTTTTGTATATGTGCGCTGTAATCTGTTTTGTACTGCTTCTTAATATAGGGGGTCAACAGTGCCAAGAGTTGGTGAAAGCAGGGGTCCCTCATCCAGAGATAATTCTGAAAATCATCCGGATTATTCTCCTGGAGCTCCCGCAACAAAGGTATATGACATAATTGGTCACGATTAATAAAGCAACCAATTTTTGGTCCAAGAAATCCTCCTGTTCCTGGACTGGACTTGGGTCAAAGCAATAACTCCAAGGCCAATAATAAATAACACGTTATCCCTTCCGATTCTGCAGCATGGCTGGTTGACGAATGGCCGTTCAGAAACGAAAAGCGCAAAATGAAAAGCGCAAAATGAAAAGCGCAAATTAACACTCACCAAACTTTTACTAACACGAAATTAGCAGAAGAAGCCCAAAGGGTGGCGCAAGACAATTGAACTTCCTCTTTATAGTACATCTAGTACGTCACTACGTTCCAGTTTGTTGGCTGACAATTCCTTGCCATTTGTATGCAAGACAAGTTCCTGGCCAACGCCCTTTGGACAAAAGTCTTAGGTTTTGTCTGCGGAAAATCCAATTGTGTGCACGAGGCTTAAGTTGTGCGCTCCACAAATATGGCCTTTATGGAAGAATGGCAAGAAGAAAGCTATTGTTGAAAGAAAGCCATAAGTAGTCCTGTTTGCAGAGAAGCCATGTGGAGACACATTTGGAAGAAGGTGCTCTGGTCAGATGAGACCAAAATTTAACTTTTTGGCCTACAAACAAAACGCTACAGTACCTTGCAAAAGTTTTCACCCCCCTTGGCATTTTTCGTGTTTTGTTGCCTCACAACCTGGAATTAACATGGATTGTTTGAGGATTTGTATAATTTAATTAACAGAACATGCCTACATTTTTCAAGATTTTTTTTTTTATTGTTAAGCAAACCACAAATAGGCCAAAATAACAGAAAAAATCAATGTGCATAACTATTCACCCCCCTAAAGTCAATACTTTGTAGAACCACCTTTTGCGGCTATCACAGCTCCAAGTCGCTTTGGATAAGTCTCTATTAACTTGCCACATCTTACCACTGGGATTTTTGCACATTCCTCCTTGCAAAACTGCTCCAGCTCCTTCAAGTTGGATGGTTTGCGCTTGTGAACAGCAATCTTTAAGTCTGACCACAGATTTTCTATTGGATTGAGGTCTGGGCTTTGACTAGGCCATTCCAACACATTTACATGTTTCCCCTTAAACCACTCAAGTGTTGCTTTAGCAGTGTGTTTGGGGTCATTGTCCTGCTGGAAGGTGAACCTCCGTCCTAGCCTCAAATCATACACAGAGTGGTACAGGTTTTACTCGAGAATATCCCTGTATTTAGCACCATCCATCTTTCCCTCAACTCTGACCAGTTTCCCAGTCCTGACTGCTGAAAAACATCCGCACATCATGATGCTGCCACCACCATGTTTCACAGTGGGGACGGTGTTCTTTGGGTGATGTGATGTGTTGGGTTGGCACCAGACATAGCGTTTTCTTTGATGGCCAAAAAGTTCAATTTTAGTCTCATCAGACCAGAGCACCTTCCTCCATACATTTTGGGAGTCTCCCACATGTCTTTTCACAAACTCAAAACGTGCCATTTTGTTTTTTGCTGAAAGTAATGTCTTTCTTCTGGCCACTCTGCCATAAAGCCCAACTCTATGGAGCGTACGTCTTATTGTCGTCCTATGTACAGATACTCCAGTCTCTGCTGTGGAACTCTGCAGCTCCTCCAGGGTTACCTTAGGTCTCTGTGCTGCCTCTCTGATTAATGCCCTCCTTGCCCGGTCCGTGAGTTTTGGTGTGCGGCCGTCTCTTGGCAGGTTCGCTGTTGTGCCATGTTCTTTCCATTTGGTTATGATAGATTTGATGGTGCTCCTAGGGATCATCAAAGATTTGGATATTTTTTTTATAACCTAACCCTGACTTGTACTTCTCAACAACATTGTCCCTTACTTGTTTGGAGAGTTCCTTGGTCTTCATGGCAGTGTTTGGTTAGTGGTGCCTCTTGCTTAGGTGTTGCAGCCTCTGGGGCCTTTCAAAAAGGTGTGTCTATGTAATGACAGATCATGTGACACTTAGATTGCACACAGGTGGACATCATTTCACTAGTTATGTGACTTCTGAAGGTAATTGGTTGCACCAGAGCTTTTTAATAAAAATAGTTTTATGTATATATTTTTCTAATTTTACTTCACCAACTTAGACTATTGTGTTCTGAACATTGAACTAAAGGCTGTAATGTAACAAAATAGGTAAAAAGCCAAGGGGTGAGTACTTTTGCAAGGCACTATATGTGTGATGGAAAACCAACACTGCACATCACCCTGAACACACCATCCCCACCGTGAAACATGGTGGTGGCAGCATCATGTTGTGGGGATGCTTTTCTTCAGCAGGGACAGGGAAGCTGGTCAGAGTTGATGGGAAGATGGATGGAGCCAAATACAGGACAATCTTAGAAGAAAACCTGTTAAGCCCTGTACACATGATCGGATTTTCCACAGACAAAGCATCAGACTTTTGTCCGAAGGGCATGAGCCGTGAACTTGTCTTGCATACAAACAGTACACAATTGTCGGCCAACAAACACGAACTTAGTGGCGTACAACGAGGAATTTCAGCTCTTGAGCGCCACCCTTTGGGCACCTTCCGCTAATGTCGTGTTTGGTGAGCATTGATTCTGAGCATGCGTGTTTGTGCTTTGGACTTTTGTATGACGGACTTGTGTACACACGATAGGAAAATCCGACAACAGACCATTGTCTATGGAAAATTTATAATCCTGCCATCCAACATTTGTCAGCAGAAAGTCTGACAACAATTGTCGTAACTCTACCGGACCCAGAAATCCGGTTGTCTGTGTGCTAGTCCGACGGACAAAAACTGACGCTAGGGCAGCTATTGGCTACTGGCTATCAACTTCCTTATTCTAGTCCGGTCGTACGTCATCACGTCGAATCCGTCGGACCTTGGTGTGATCGTATGTAGGCAAGTCCGTTCGCTAAAAAGTCAGTTGAAAGTCCATTGGAAGTCTGTCGGAAGTCCGTCGGAAAGTCCATCGGACCAGTCCGGTCGAAAAGTCCGCCCGTGTGTACGCGGCATTAGAGTCTGCAAAGGACGTGAGACTGGGGCGGAGGTTCACCTTCCAGCAGGACAACGACCCTAAACATACAGCCAGAGCTACAATGGAATGGATTAGATCAAAGCATATTCATGTGTTAGAATGGCCCAGTCAAAGTCCAGACCTAAATCCAATTGAGAATCTGTGGCAAGACTTGAAAATTGCTGTTCACAGACGCTCTCCATCCAATCTGACAGAGCTTGAGATATTTTGCAAAGAAGAATGGGCAAAAATGTCCCTCTCTAGATGTGCAAAGCTGGTAGAGACATCCCCAAAAAGACTTGTAGCTGTAATTGCAGTGAAAGGCGGTTCTACAAACTACATACTTATGCAAATACAAATGCACACCACACTTTTCACATATTTATTTGAAAATGTTGAAAAACATTTATCATTTTCCTTTCAATTCACAATTATGTGCCACTTTGTGTTGGTCTATCCCATAAAATCCCAATAAAATTCATTGATGTTTTTGGTGACAAAATGTGGAAAATTTCAAGGGGTATGAATACTTTTTCAAGGCACCGTATGCTGTTAGGAATGGAGGAATTTGCAGGCTGAATGAAAAAAATATTTTATCATTGTATAGCCAGATAACTAGTTTAAAAGTAGGAAAAAAAAACCTACTTTGGCTGGCGTTCCACTGTAGAGCTCTTGAAAGTCGCTGGCTTTGTGTTGACTTTCTTGGCGGAGTCTTAAGTACAGCATTGTAGTTAATTAGCACCCGGACCTGGCTGGGCTCTGTCTATGGAGGAAGCGGCATTATTGATTTAACCTTCAGAGAGGCTGAAGAACAACAGAAAGCCGGGCCGGTGGCACTGATCCATGTCTGGTGTGGACTGGAATCACATGGCATAACGTAGTGCCGCTGTGTTTTCTTATTCTCCAGACATAGTAACGTTCCTCACTTCTACTCTTCCTGCTTTACATCATATTTCCGCCTTTCCTATTGTTTCTCAGATTTTATGTAGCTGAAGCCTTTCCTGAATTTTATTTGCATTTTTTTTCTTCATTTTACAGCCTGGGACTTTGTGCAGATGAGACGACCACACTGTCTGCCTAGAGCCAATCAGATCCCCACTTTCATTTCCAAATCTGTGCAGGAAAAATGTCAGTTTGTTGCTATGGGTTACAGCCAACATTATGTTGTAGAATAATTTGTTATTACCAGGGCTTTTTTCTCAGAAAATAGGCTCAGGAACTAAACCATGACCCCCCCCCCCCCACAAACACACCCTCCAACCTGCATCAAATAGTGGGCGTGGTCAAATTTCACTAACAGTGGGAGGGTCTTAAAGGGGTATTAAATACCAGGAGTGAATTATGTACAGAGTGCAGAGTTCAGGAATGCTCTACATACATAGTGCAGAGTTCAGGGGTGCGATACATACAGAATGCAGAGTTCAGAGGTGCGCTGCATACAGAGTGCAGAGTTCAGGGGGTGCGCTGCATACAGTGTGCAGAGCTAGGGGGGGGTGGTGGTTACACACAGAGTGCAGAGTTCAGGGATGCGCTACCGAGTGCAGAGTTCAGGGGTGCGCTACATACAGTATGCAGAGTTCAGGGATGCACTGCATACAAAGTGCAGAGTTCAGAGGTGCGCTGCATACAGAGTGCAAAGTTCAGGGGTGCACTACATACAGTGTGCAGAGCTCAGGGGTGCGCTGCATACAGAGTGCAGAGTTTGGGGGGGTTACAAACAGAATGCAGAGTTCAGAGATGCGCTACATACATTGTGCAGAGTTCAGGGGTATGCTGCATACAGTGTGCAGAGTTCAGGGATGCGCTGCATACAGAGTGCAGAGTTCAGGGGGTGTGTTGCATACAGAATGCAGAGTTCAGGGGTGCGCTGCATACAGAGTGCAGAGTTCAGGGGTGCACTACATACAGTGTGCAGAGGTTGGGGGGTTACAAACAGAATGCAGAGTTCAGGGATGTGCTACATACAGTGTTCAGCATTCAGGGGTATGCTGCATATAGAGTGCAGAGTTCAGGGGTGCACTACATACAGTGTGCAGAGTTTGGGGTTTCGCTGCATACAGAGTGCAGAGTTCGGGGGGTTACACACAGAGTACAGAGTTCAGGTGTGCGCTACATACAGTGTGCAGAGTTTGGGGGTGCGCTGCATACAGAGTGCAGAGTTCGGGGGGGGGGGTTACACGCAGAGTACAGAGTTCAGGGGTACAGTGTGCAGAGCTGGGGGGGGGGGGGTGGTTACACACAGAATGCAGGGTGCAGAGTTGGGCGACATACAGCGTGCAGAGTTCAGAGATGCGCTGCATAAAGAGTGCAGAGTTCAGGGGTGCGCTACATACAGTGTGCAGAGTTCAGAGGAGTGATGCAGACAGAGTGCAGAGTTAAGGGGTGCGCTACATACAGTGTGCAGAGTTCAGGGGTGCGCTGCATACAGAGTGCAGAGTTCAGGGGTGCACTACATACAGTGTGCAGAGGTTGGGGGGTTACAAACAGAATGCAGAGTTCAGGGATGTGCTACATACAGTGTTCAGCATTCAGGGGTATACTGCATATAGAGTGCAGAGTTCAGGGGTGCACTACATACAGTGTGCAGAGTTTGGGGTTTCGCTGCATACAGAGTGCAGAGTTTGGGGGGGTTACACACAGAGTACAGAGTTCAGGTGTGCGCTACATACAGTGTGCAGAGTTTGGGGGTGCGCTGCATACAGAGTGCAGAGTTCGGGGGGGGGGTTACACGCAGAGTACAGAGTTCAGGGGTACAGTGTGCAGAGCTGGGGGGGGGGGTTACACACAGAATGCAGGGTGCAGAGTTGGGCGACATACAGCGTGCAGAGTTCAGAGGTGCGCTGCATAAAGAGTGCAGAGTTCAGGGGTGCGCTACATACAGTGTGCAGAGTTCAGAGGCGTGATGCAGACAGAGTGCAGAGTTAAGGGGTGCGCTACATACAGTGTGCAGAGTTCAGGGGTGCGCTGCATACAGAGTGCAGAGTTTGGGGAGGGGGGGGGTTACACACACAATGCAGAGTTCAGGGATGTGCTACATACAGTGTGCAGAGTTCAGGGGTATGCTGCATACAGAGTCCAGAGTTCAGGGGTGCACTACATACAGTGTGCAGAGTTTGGGGGTGCGCTGCATACAGAGTGCAGAGTTCGGGGGGGTTACACACAGAGTACAGAGTTCAGGGGTGCACTGCATACAGAGTACAGAGTTCAGCTTTCATCCACAGCTGCTTACCTCTGCATCCCCCATCCACATCTCACTTTCACCCCTCTTCAGCTCTGACCTCTGCATGACACACCCACTCCTTATAAGCTCAATTTTCCACATCTAACTTTTGTTGCAATGGGGGATTTTGCGTCTGCTTGTGTCATAGGTGGAGACCTTTAAATTCTCCCATTTAGAAGAGTGTAGCTCTCATGGTTCAGAGAAGCAGGATCTCACAAATCTATGGACAGTGTAGGACCCACTAATCATGGGGTACTTTGTTGCAGTAAGTGGGCTTAGCACCATATAGCAATATGGTGTGACCAAATCCCCATATTTTTGAAGATGTCTTTTTGAGAATGTTTAGGTGTTTTTAACTAGCCTTGCTGGAAGTGAATGTTTTTTTCCATGTGTGCGCTGTAATATTTTTCTTCTATTGTACGGTCTTATGGCTGCACTAGCTTTAATGTGAAGGTGTGCCCCCCAAATATCTTGTTTGTGCAATGCACCCCAGGCACCTGCATCTCCCTTGTCCCCATCCCCAGCCACTTAGGAGATAAGATCTGTGGGAGCCCTTGGGAGACAGACTTCTGTGTTTACTAGTGATAGTGGTGAGCAGTCTACTATTTTATTCTCTAGGGTGTCTGCTTCCAGAAAATATATAATGTTTGGGGGGTTTTGTGTAATCTTCATGCCTTCATGCAAAAACTGCTCTGGCAGCAAAAAGGTTAAAACCCAACTCCGGGCTGTGCCCACACTGCATGGGTTAGCTGCTTGTTTTGTCCAGAGGTAACCAGAAAGCTTATATTCACCTGATCCTGCAATCCAGCGGCAAACGGTGCTTCCCCACGATCCAGCAGTGGACTGTTCCCGACGTCCTCATGTGCACAGCAGGTCTATGGGCTTGATGGTGTCAGGAACAGTCCACCGCACAAAACTGCTAGACTGCGGGGGAGTGAGAATCAGAGGATTAGGTACAGTGAGGGAAAAAAGTATTTGATCCCCTGCTGATTTTGTACGTTTGCCCACTGACAAAGACATGATCAGTCTATCATTTTATACAGTGAGAGACAGAATAACAACAAAAATATCCAAAAAAAACGCATTTCAAAAAAGTTATAAATTGATTTGCATTTTAATGAGTGAAATGAGTATTTGATCCCCTATCAAATCAGCAAGATTTCTGGCTCCCAGGTGTCTTCTATACAGGTAATGAGCTGAGATTAGGAGCACTTTCTTAAAGGGAGTGCTTCTAATCTCAGCTTGTTACCTGTATAAAAGACACCTGTCCACATAAGCAATCAATCAGATTCCAAACTCTCCACCATGGCCAAGGCCAAAGAGCTGTCCAAGAATGTCAGGGACAAGATTGTAGACCTACAAAAGGCTGGAATGGGCTACAAAATCATCGCCAAGCAGCTTGGTGAGAGGGTGACAACAGTTGGTGCAATTATTCACAAAAGGAAGAAACAAAATATTTGTCTCCCTCAGTCTGGGGGTCCATGCAAGATCTCACCTCGTGGAGTTTCAATGATCATGAGAACGGTGAGGAATCAGCCCAGAACTACACAGGAGAATCTTGTCAATGATCTCAAGGCAGCTGGGTCCATAGTCACCAAGAAAACAATTTTTAACACACTACACCGTGAAAACCTGAAATCCTGCAGAGCCCGCAAGGTCCCCCCGCTCAATGAAGCACATGTACAGGCCGGTCTGAAGTTTGCTAATGAACATCTGAATGATTCAGAGTAGAACTGGGTGAAAGTGTTGTGGTCAGATGAGACCAAAGTCAAGCTCTTTGGCATCAACTCAACTCGCTGTGTTTGGAGGAGGAGGAGGAATGCTGCCTATGACCCCAAGAACACCATCCCCACCGTCAAACATGGAGGTGGAAACATTATGCTTTGGAGGTGTTTTTCTGCTAAGGGGACAGGACTTCACCAAAAGGATGATGGACGGGGCCATGTACTATCAAATCTTGGGTGAGAACCTCCTTCCCTCGACCAGGGCATTGAAAATGGGTCTTGGATGGTTAATCCAGCATGACAATGACCCAAAACACACGGCCAAGGCAACAAAGGAGTGGCTCAAGAAGCAGCACATTAAGGTCCTGGAGTGGCTTGAATCATTCAGTTTTTCTCTGAATGATTCAGAGAAAAACTGGGTGAAAATGTTGTGGTCAGATGAGACCAAAAACAAGCTCTTTGGCATCAACTCTACTCACTGTGTTTGGAGGAGGAGGAATGTTGCCTATGACCCCAAGAGCACCATCCCCACCGTTAAACATGGAGGTTGAAACATTAGGTTTTGGGAGTATTTTTCTGCTAAAGGGACAGATCAACTTCACCGCATCAAAAGGACGATGGACAGGGGCCATGTTCCGTCAAATCTTGGGTGAGAACCTCCTTCCCTTGGCCAGGGCATTGAAAATGGGTTTTGGATGGGTATTCCAGCATGACAAAGACCCAAAACACACGGCCAACAAAGGAGTGACTCAAGAAGAAGCACATTAAGGACCTGAAGTGGCCTAGCCAGTCTCCAGACCTTAATCCCATAGAAATAGAGGGAGCTGAAGGTTCAAGTTACCAAACGCCAGCCATCGAAACCCTAATAACTTGAAGAGGATCTTCAAAGAGGAGTGGGACAAAATCCCTCCTGAGATGTGTGCAAACCTGGTGGCCAACTACAAGAAACGTCTGACCTCTGTGATTGCCAACAATTGTTTTGCCACCAAGTACCAAGTCATGTTTTGCGAAGGGGTCAAATACTTATTTCACTCATTAAAATGCGCTTTTCTGGATATTTTATTTTTTGTTATTCTGCCTCTCACTGTTAAAATAAACTTACCATTAAAATTCTACACTGATCATTTCTTTGCCAGTGTACAAACATAGAAAATCAGCAGAGGATCAAATATTTTTTCCCCTCACTGTAAGTATATCTCCCTTCTCCAATCCCCTAGACCAGGCATGTCCAAAGTCCGGCCCGCGGGCCAATCACGGCCCGCGTTCTGGTTTTGAACGGCCTGCCTGGTTATCTGGACATATATATCTTTTGTGGCCCCCAACGATCTCCCAGTGCCGGGGCCACAAAAGACATAAATTGTGGCTGCCTTGGATGGGACAGGGAAGAGGCGGGACGAGTGCCTTACATACTAGACATGTGCAATCAGCTTCGTAAAAAATCGAAATTCGGCCGAATGTTGCATCTTTCGGACATTTGGATGCATCCGAATGTCCGAATAAAAAAATAACGAATTTCAACTAATACGAAAGAAATTATAGCGAATATAACGAATGATTTCCACATGATTCGGTAATTCGTTAAAGATCTAATGAACCAAAAGGTCAACTCAAAGTAAATATTACAGTCCAATCAGCTGATTAATTTTGTGCTGGAGGTTGGATTACTGGCAAAGTGCATTCCTGAGAACTGAGTGAGAAGAGTGTTGTATTGTATTTGAGCAGAGGAGAAGAGATATTGTCATTGTGTGTGTTAATAGATTCAATAAACAAACGACTTTCCAAACTACGAATCATTATCACGAATCAATATACATACATAAATATCGAATTTCAACTAATACGAAAGAAATTATAGCGGATATAATGAATGAATTTGACATGATTCGGTAATTTGTTAATTTTGTGCTGGAGGTTGGATTACAGGCAAAGTGCATTCCTGAGAACAGAGTGAGAAGGGTGCTGCATTGTATTTGAGCAGAGGAGAAGAGATATTGTCATTGTGTGTGTTAATAGATTCAGTAAACAAAGGACTTTCCGAACTACGAATCATTATCACGAATATATATACATACATAAATATAGAGATTCAACTAATACGAAAGAAATTATAGCGGATATAATGAATGAATTTGACATGATTCGAGATTCAGTATAACGAATATCGACACTCTACAGAAATAACAAATTATCCGAAAACGAATTAACGTAACATAACGAATATAACAGAACAAAATTATGTATTTTACGAATGACAATGAACCGAAACTAAACAAAATTTTCTGTTGTGCACATGTCTAGTACATACAGGAGAATTTCCTGTTTACATGGCGGCCTCTGTAATAGGAAGCCCCGTTTCCTGCGCTGCCATTGGACGACCATTCTATCCATCAAAGGAGGCGGGACTTTCAATTAAGGAGGCTGCCAAGAAAACAGGAGTTTTCCCTGTATTTAATCTTTTGGCGCTTGTCCCGTCCCCTCCCTGTCCCCTCCAAGGCTGCAGATTGATGGGCATTATCAGGCTGCACTGATAGCAATGGTGGGTGCTGCATTCCTGGCAATGGTGGGGCTGCATTCCTGGCAATACTGGGTGCTGCATTCCTGGCAATGGTGGAGCTGCATTTATGGAAATGTTGGGTGCTGCATTTATGGCAATGGGGGTGCTGCAATCCTGGCAATGGGGGTGCTGCAATAATGGCAATGGTGGGGCTGCATTCATGGCAATGTTGGGTGCTGCATTTAAGGCAATGGGGGTGCTGCATTCCTGGCAATGTGGGTGCTGCATTAATGGCAATGGGGGCGCTGCATTCCTGGCAATGGGGGTGTTGCATTCATGGCAATGGGCGGTGCTGCATTTCTGGCAATGGGGGTGCTGCATTTATGGCAATGGGGGGTGCTGCATTCCTGGCAATGGGGGTGCTGCATTCCTGGCAATGGGGGTGCTGCATTCCTGGCAATGGTGGGTGCTAAATTTATGGCAATGGGGGTGCTGCATTCCTGGAAATGGGGGTGCTGCATTCCTGGCAATAGGGGTGCTGCATTCATGGCAATGGGGGGTGCTGCTTTCCTGACAATAGGGGTGCTGCATTCCTGGCAATGGTGGGTGCTGCATTCCTGGCAATGGGGGATGCTGCATTCATGGCAGTGGGGGATGCTGCATTCATGGCAGTGGGGGTGCTGCATTCATGGCAATAGGGGTGCTGCATTCATGGCAGTGGGGGTGCTAAATTTATGGCAATGGGGGTGCTGCATTCATGGCAATGGGGGGTGCTGCATTCCTGGCAATGTTGGGTGCTGCTTTCATGGCAGTGGGGGTGCTGCATTCCTGGCAATGGGGGGTGCTGCATTCCTGGAAATGGGGGTGCTACATTCGTGGCAATGGGGGGTGCTGCCTTCCTGGCAATGGGGATGCTGCATTCCTGGCAATGGTGGGTGCTGCATTCCTGGCAATGTTGGGTGCTGCATTCATGGCAGTGGGGGTGCTGCATTCCTGGCAATGGGGGTGCTGCAGTCCTGGCAATGGGGGTGCTGCATTAATGGCAATGGGGGTGCTGTACTGATGGAAATGGGGGTGCTACACTGATAGCAATGGGGGTGCTGCATTCATGGCACTTGTGAGGCTGCAGATGGGCACTGATTAGGATGCATTGATGGGCACTGACCCTTATTTTGCTTCACAGTTCTTTATTTAATATTTAAGTTTTTTTCCTGAAACTTCCCTCTTAAAGTGAAGGTGCGTGTTATACACCAATACATACGGTCCATCCAAATAACATGCCCGAGCTCATCTCTTTACTCACACACAGCCACAAAGGCAAAAGAATTCTTGTTGGGCAGTGTATTAGTACTTGAACGAACACACCTAGACCGTATTTTAATGGTTCAAAGAATGTCAGGCAAAATGGTCGGCCCTCACGCATGTTCACTTCATCAAATCTGGCCCTCTTTGAAAAAAGTTTGGACACCCCTGCCTTAGACAAAAATGAGCGTTAACCCATGCTGCTCATTTTTGCCCAGATTTTGGCTTTAAACGATCACATTCTGATGTCAGCTATTGGCTCAAAAACACAAATCTCTGTAAAGTCCGCTATTCCAAAAATGGGGGTGTTGCATTCATGGCAATGGGCGGTGCTGCATTTCTGGCAATGGGGGTGCTGCATTCATGGCAATGGGGGGTGCTGCATTCCTGGCAATGGGGGTGCTGCATTCATGGCAACGGTGGGTGCTAAATTTATGGCAATGGGGGTGCTGCATTCCTGGCAATGGGGGTGCTGCATTCCTGGCAATAGGGGTGCTGCATTCATGGCAATGGGGGGTGCTGCATTCCTGGCAATAGGGGTGCTGCATTCCTGGAAATGGTGAGTGCAGCATTCCTGGCAATGGGGGATGCTGCATTCATGGCAGTGGGGTGCTGCATTTCTGGCAATTGGGGTGCTGCATTCCTGGCAATGGGGGTGCTGCATTCATGGCAATGGGGGTGCTGCATTCCTGGCAATGGGGGGGGGGCTGCATTCCTGGCAATGGTGGGTGCTGCATTCCTGGCAATGTTGGGTACTGCATTCATGGCAGTGGGGGTGCTGCATTCCTGGCAATGGGGGGTGCTGCATTCCAGGCAATGGGGGTGCTGAATTCCTGGCAATGGTGGGTGCTAAATTTATAGCAATGGGGGTGCTGCATTCATGGCAATGGGGGGTGCTGCATTCCTGGCAATAGGGGTGCTGCATTCCTGGCAATGTTGGGTGCTGCATTCATGGCAGTGGGGGTGCTGCATTCCTGGCAATGGTGGGTGCTGCATTCCTGGCAATGTTGGGTGCTGTATTCATGGCAGTGGGGGTGCTGCATTCCTGGCAATGGGGGTGCTGCAGTCCTGGCAATGGGGGTGCTGCATTAATGGCAATGGGGGTGCTGTACTGATGGAAATGGGGGTGCTGCACTGATGGAAATGGGGGTGCTGCACTGATGGCAATGGGGATGCTGCATTCATGGCAATGTCGGGGGCTGTATTCATGGCAGTGGGGGTGCTGCATTCCTGGCAATGGGGGTGCTGCAGTCCTGGCAATGGGGGTGCTGCATTCGTGGCAATGGGGGTGCTGCATTCCTGGCAATGGGGATGCTGCATTCCTGGCAATGGTGGGTGCTGCATTCCTGGCAATGTTGGGTGCTGTATTCATGGCAGTGGGGGTGCTGCATTCCTGGCAATGGGGGTGCTGCAGTCCTGGCAATGGGGGTGCTGCATTAATGGCAATGGGGGTGCTGTACTGATGGAAATGGGGGTGCTGCACTGATGGAAATGGGGGTGCTGCACTGATGGCAATGGGGGTGCTGCATTCATGGCACTTGTGAGGCTGCAGATGGGCACTGATTAGGATGCATTGATGGGCACTGACCCTTATTTTGCTTCACAGTTCTTTATTTAATATTTAAGTTTTTTTCCTGAAACTTCCCTCTTAAAGTGAAGGTGCGTGTTATACGCCGATAAATACGGTATATCCAAATAACATGCCCGAGCTCATCTCTTTACTCACACACAGCCACAAAGGCAAAATAATTCTTGTTGGGCAGTGTATTAGTACTTGAACGAACACACCTAGACCGAATTTTATTGGTTCAAAGAATGTCAGGCAAAATGGTCGGCCCTCATGCATGTTCGTTTCATCAAATCTGTCCCTCTTTGAAAAAAGTTTGGACACCCCTGCCTTAGACAAAAATGAGCGGTAACCCATGCTGCTCATTTTTGCCCAGATTTTGGCTTTAAACGATCACATTCTGATGTCAGCTATTGGCTCAGAAAACGCAAATCTCTGTGAAGTCCGCTATTCCAAAAACGACAAGAAAACAGAAATTTATAAAGTTTATTAGTAATCAGAACATGGGAAATTGTAGCGTTGTTACGTGGCCTGCATGAGACGGATGGTCTTTCTCCAGCTGTTGGGTTGGCCGTGGTAATGAAATCTCTGGGATGGCGTATTTTTGGGGACGCGCCGTACACAGGACATGAAAAAGCTGAGCTTTCATTCAGTAAAAGCGATGATCTATTACCGCCCTGCGCTGTTATTGTAACCCGGCGTTTAGGCGTTGAACGGCCTAATCCTTTTTTAATGACTCCCAGTGTATCCCCCCCCCACAAAATCCCGAGCCCGAGTTAACCAAGACGTTCGCTCCCCTGCTGTTTTAAGGCACGCCCGCTGGCGAAGGACGGGAGACGCTGAAAGTGAAATCCATGACGTGTTTAAGAAAACAGCCTCCGTGCCAATCCTCGCAGGACAGCTGGAAGAGGTCGTAGCGAAGTTATATTAATCATCGACTCGCTCCTACCGTTCCTGGCGGGAGGGGGGGGGGGACTCCGCGCCTTTCGCCCGCCAGGTTCACAGTCTCTTATTACACGTGGAAAAAAAAAGGGAATTAGACGCGCGGCTAGGCTGTCTCTGAACTCTGCTTCCTTCTCCCGCCTCCGATGGACAGCACCTCCATCTTCTTCTGCTGGACCTGCGAAGAGAAATGAAATATTCAGAGAACGGTCTGATCTGATTTGCACAGAGCAACTTTCGCGGTCAATTACCAATATGTGAACACGTTACCGCGCGGAAAGTCATTTCTTACCAGACCATTTATATAAAAAAAAAAAGGAATATTTGCCATGAAGATAGTCAAAGTTATATAGCGGCCCTGCTGGTTTAATGAGTGATGGGCACGGCGCTGCGTTCTGCGTTCAGTTACGCTTGTTTTCCAGTCTGAAAGATTACATGCAATGAAGGAGTTTCTGAGACCCTTAGACCCCTTTCAGACAGGGTGGACCCCATCCAGTGGATCCATCTGCTCAGCAGGGGATCTCTGCACTCAGTACCAGGACAAGGTCATCTAGACCCCCCCCCCAACCAAGATACATGAGCATTATGTGTCAGCAGTGGCGTCGCTAGGGGGTGGCTTTTGGGGCTAAAGCCCTGAATCTGGGGCCCATAGCCCCGAGTCTCTGCAGGGGTCCCCAAGGGGAGGGGATGCTCTCTGGGGACCCTGATGTAAGTGGGGGGCTCTCTGGGGACCCTGATTTTAAGGGGGAGGCTCTCTGGGGGCCCTGATTGAGGGTGGAGGCTCTCTGGGGACCCAAATGTAAGGGGGGCTCTCTGGGAACCTGCCTCTTTGGGGACTCTGATGTAAGGAAGAGGCTCTCTGGGGACCCGTAATGTAGGTGGGGGTCTCTCTGGGGACCCTAATGTAGGTGGGGGGCTCTGTGGGGACCCTGATGTAAGGGGGGGCTCTCTGGGGACCCTGATGTAAGGGGGAGCTCTCTGGGGACCCTGATGTAAGGGGGGGCTCTCTGGGGATATATACACACACGTATATTACTGTATATACATGTGTATGCCCGCCCAAGCGTATGACTTTAATTTACTACTCTGCTATGGGCTCTATCCCCAGATCTTTTGTAGACCTAGCAACGCCCCTGTGTGTCAGCAAACCCTCCCCAAAATAAAAATTGAGCACTAATCTGCATTCTTACCCTCTAAGCATACATTTCCCCCGTACAAATCCTCCCCCTAATGAAATCCCCCTCCCAGCACAAATCTTTGCCCCCCATCCCCCCCAACACTAATGCCCCTCCCACAAAAAAGTCACCCCTTCTAGTACAAATCCACTGCCCCATAAATTTCCCTTCCAAGTACACATCCTCTCCCCTCTCACTCCAAATCCCTCCTCCTAACACAAATCCCTCCCCGCATAACTTTCCCCAGTACAATTTACCCCCCCCCCCCATGAAATCCTCCTCCCACCACAAATCTTTGCCCCCCCATCCTCCAAATCCCCTCAACACTAATGCCCCTCCCCCAAAAAAGTCACCCCTCCTAGCACAAATTATCTAACCCTTCAATTTCCCCTCCAAGTACACATTATCTCCCCCCCTCACTCCAAATCCCCCCTCCTAGCACAAATCCCCCCGCCCCCAAACAAAAATTTCCCCTCCTAGCACAATTCTCCTCCCCCCTTCACCATATCACCTCTTTTAGCACAAATCCACAAATTTCTTTCCCCTCAATCTCCTCGCAGTTCCCCCTCCCTCCCTCACCTCACATAAAACCACAGTGCCCAGGGCAGCCGGCCCTCCTGCCCGCCCCTTGTCCTGGCACTGTCTCTGCTGATCCCTGGTGAGCATGTGGATGACATGTCCGTGTCTGCTCCGCTATGCAGAGGAGACATGGACTCAGCCCGCTGTTTCTCTAAGGGGCAGTCAGACCACCTGACCGTTTCCATCTGATCTGATCCACCCGATGCATGAGGAACGGATCCCCATCCGTCTGTTTTTAGTGAACCGAATCGAATGCAAGCGGGTGTCAGCAGACACATGTCCATAGAGAGCAATGGATGGTCCGATGGGGGTCCGCCTGAAAAACTGACAGGTGGAGCCGATCGGTCTGCTGGTGTGAAAGGGGCCTTACAGAGAAACTTTAAAACCACCTCAATACCGGGCACTTTCCCCCCCTTCCTGCCCAGGACAATTTTCAGCTTTCAGCGCTGTCACACTTTGAATGACAATTGCGCGGTCATGTAATACTGTACCCAAACTACATTTTTATCTTTTTTTTTCACAAATAGAGCTTTCTTTTGGTGGTATTTAATCACCACTGGGGTTTTTTTTTTTTTTTTTTTTGCTAAATTATTAAAATAATTAATAATGAAAAAAAACCCAAATGTTTCTTCATCTCTGTTATAAAATTTTGCAAATAAATATATTTATATATATATATATCAGGAACACAGGCTGGGGCTGACACTGTTTAGTTCGGACTTACACCAGGCGAAGCCTTTCGTCTTTTATCAGGCAGCATATGGCTGATCATTCCTCCATGGGGTGCTGAGAATGTTCAGCAGAATGTATGCAGATCTTCAATAGATCCTCCCTGAAATCCAGTGATCCTGTATTTACACGGATAGAATTTGGAGTATCTGTTAAACCTTTCTGTGAGGCTTTGTCACGCCTGTTTGCCGAGCACGAGAGTGCGAGGCATATCTAGTTGGTGAGTGTTTCATCTGACGGGAGAGGAATCACTGACACTCGGGTGTGGTGGATAATTAGAGGAATTCTACACATAATCAACGTTTACATCAAATCTATGGAGTTTATCATTTACACATTTATATTATATTTTTTCACTACTGGCACAGGGTGATTTATGTGATATCATTTTATTTTGTTTATGTTGTAGGTCTGTGTAAACAAGGCATTCACCATATCACTTTTGAAGTGTTATTTAAGCGCTGCTTATATACATTTTTTGGCACTACTTATAAGAGTTTAAATTAATTTACTGTTTCACATTTTATTTATTTAAAGTGGCAGCTTTACTGAGATAATTTTTAAATTTGTAAGCGCAGTGGTGGGAACTCAAGAGGGGCGGACTTTGCTTGGTTACCATTGGTTTATGCTAAATATATATCTGAAAACTGATCAATCCTGATGTACTGACGGACGATCTCCGTATATATATATATATATATATATATATATATATATATATATATATATATATATTTCTCGAGACCCAGAAATGCCAGGACAGTACAGATACCCCCCAAATCACCACTTTTTTGGAAAGTAGACAGTCGGAGGTATTTAGTAAGAGGCACGTCGAGTTTTTTGAAGTTGTCATTTTTTTGACACATGAAGAAAAAAAAATTCTAATTTTTGTTTTATTTTTTACTAGGGCTGTTACTGATTAAAATTTTCATGTTCGATTAATCGATTTTTTTTTAAATCGATTAATCGACTAATTTTGATTAATTATAACGCACATACAGATCCAACTACTTTTAGCTGATTTAGCACCGTCATTATGGCAATGGCCGAAGCCGGACATAGTGGGGCATGGCTAGGACGTCACACGTCATAAACTCAGCCTCACCGTGCCCATAATGCAGTCTCACCGTGCCCATAATCACAGCCTTACCGTGCCCATAATGCAGTCTCACGGTGCCCATAATCACAGCCTTACCGTGCCCATAATGCAGTCTCACCGTGCCCATAATCACAGCCTCACCATTCCCATAATGCAGTCTCACCGTGCCCATAATCACAGCCTCACCATTCCCATAATGCAGTCTCACCGTGCCCATAATCACAGCCTCACCATTCCCATAATGCAGTCTCACCATGCCCATAATCGCAGCCTCACTGTGCCCATAATGCTGTCTCACCATGCCCATAATCGCAGCCTCGCCGTGCCCATAATCGCAGCCTCACCGTGCCCATAATGCAGTTTCACCGTGCCCATAATGCAGTCTCACCGTGCCCATAATCGCAGCCTTACCATGCCCATAATGCAGTCTCACCGTGCCCATAATGCAGTTTCACCGTGCCCATAATCGCAGCTTTACCACGCCCATAATGCAGTCTCACCGTGCCCATATTGCAGTTTCACCGTGCCCATAATCGCAGCCTTACCATGCCCATAATGCAGTCTCACTGTGCCCATATTGCAGTTTCACCATGCCCATAATCGCAGCCTTACCATGCCCATAATGTAGTCTCACCGTGCCCATATTGCAGTTTCACCGTGCCCATAATCGCAGCCTTACCGTGCCCATAATGCAGTCTCACCGTGCCCATAATCGCAGCCTCACTCTGCCCATAATCGCAGCCTTACCGTGCCCATAATCGCAGCCTCACTCTGCCCATAATCGCAGCCTTACCGTGCCCATAATGCAGTCTCACCGTGCCCATAATCGCAGCCTCACTCTGCCCATAATCGCAGCCTTACCGTGCCCATAATCGCAGCCTCACTGTAGTCAGTGCCTGTGCCTGGATTACACAGTCTGCGGGCGTCTCCCGCTGTGTGTCTCGGAGCCGAGTGTGAAAACTTTGGCCGCGCTGTGAGAAAAGTCCCGTCCTCCTCCTAGATCAGCTCGTGTGATAGACAGAACACTGCGTCTATAGACAGAACACTGCGAATATAGACAGAATACTGCGTCTATCACACGAGCTGATCTAGGAGGAGGGCGGGACTTTTCTCACAGCTCGGCCAAAGTTTTCACACTCAACTCCGAGACACACAGCGGGAGATGCCCACAGACTGTGTATGACATATAGTGGAGGAGGAGGGAGCAGAGCGCTGCGCTGCAGCCACAGCATGGCCCAAAGCGGCCCCAGGGCAGGCAGCCTACCGATCAAAAAAATTTTGACCGATCAAAAAAATTAACGATTAGTCGAGGAATTACAAGTTAATTTCCTCAGCCCTATTTTTTACATACTGTCACCTGGAAGCTGATTCGTTTCAATGCAGAAGTGAGCGGGTCCGCCCGCGATCATTCCCAGCAGAGACAGAACAAGGATCTGCCGAAGTAAACAAGGCAGATCCCCTTTCTGACAGTGGATTACACTGAGATCTTATCTTTCTGCTATGCAGGGAAGACGGATCTGTGTGTTATCCCAAGCAGCCCATCCCCCATACAGTTAGTAAACACACCCAGGGATCGCCCCTGATGTTAACCCCTTCCCTGCCAGTGTCATTAGTAGAATGTCAGTGCATATTTTTAGCACTGATCACTGTAATAATGTCACCGGTTCCCAAAAAAGTGTCAAAAATGTCAGTTGGGTGTCTGATCTGTCTGCTGCAATGTCCCGCTAAAAATTGCTGATTGCCGCCATTACTAATTTAAAAAAAAAAAATGACCATAAATCTATCCCATAGTTTGCAGACGCTATAAATTTACGCAAACCAATCAATATACGCTTATTGGGTTTTTTGGGGTTTTTTTACCAAAAATATGTAGAAGAATACATATTGGCCTAAATTGATGAAGAAATTCGATTTTTTACATTTTTTTTTTACTGGGTATGTTTTATAGCAGAAAATAAAAAATATTGTTTTTTTTTTTTGGTTTTTTTTCAAAATTGTCTCTCTTTTTTTGTTTTTAGCGCAAAAAATGAAAACCGCAGAGGTGATCAAATACCACCAAAAGAAAGCATTATTTGTGGAGGGGAAATAAAAGGAGTTTGTAGATGTGATAACTTTTGCGTAAAACAATCAATATACACTTATTGGGATTTTTTTTTACCAAAAACATGTAGCAGAATACATATTGGCCTAAATTGATGAAGAAATTCAAATTTTTTCATTTTTTTTTTAATTGGATATGTTTTATAGCAGGAGGTAAAAAAAAATATATATATATTTTTTTTTTTTTCAAAATTGTTGGTCATTTTTTTGTTTATAGCTCAAAAAATAAAAACCGTAGAAGTGATCAAATACCACCAAAAGAAAGCTCTATTTTGGGGGGGGGGGGACATACATTTTATTTGGGTACAGCATCGCGCGACCGCGCAATTGTCAGTTAAAGCGACGCAGTGCCGGATCGCAAAAAATGGCCCCGGTCATTAAGGGGGTAAATCCCTTTGGTCCCTAAGTGATTAAAGTAGCGCAGTACTAAATAGCAAAAAAAAAAAATGCCCTGGTCATAAAGGAGGGCAAAACCTTTCCGGAGATCAAGTGGTGATTACATATGGGGTATTTTGTTGATCAGCGTTGCCTAGTGTGCACATTGCAGTGTGAAAACAAAGCAAATGGTGCCATCTAGTGTTAGTTTTATAGAAAGCAAGGAATCAGAACTTCTATAGAAGGACAGAGCTAGGAGGTCCTTTTTGCCAAGCGACTGGAATAAAACCGCACTAGGAAACTTTTCCCCCAGGCACACAACTTTTATTTCACTGGACTGGGTTTTTGTTTTTTGCTTTTTTCCTTATTATTTTTAGTTTTGGATTTAGCAAAATGGTGGATTTAGCAAAAGGGGGAACCTTTCCGATATCATATTATTTGGGGTGTGCAGCAACCTTAGCTCTCTGTATTTGTATCTTCCCTATGCTATATATTTTTATATATAATTGTATTATATTCAACTTTTTCATTAATAGCATGAATTTAAAAGAATATGAATTTATTGTCGGCCATTATCGGCATCCTTAGCACAAGAAAAGCTCAAGAAAAATGCGCTCCCGTTGTGGTGTTAAAAATCTTGCTTGCTGCATTTTTTGGTCAGTTTAAAAAAAAAAAAACACAACAAAAACGCACCTTTCCGTTGAAATGCATTGAAAACGCAGCAAACAACGCGTGTTACATTTTTGATGCAGTTTTTGAGTCACATGCTCTATGAAAAACACACCATGAGCACAGAAAAATTGTGGTAAAATCGCAGCAAAGTCACCGTGAAATTGCTGCAAAATCGTGGTAAAATCACGCATTGAAAACGCAAAAATCTTGTTTGCTGCATTTTT